>NC_137620.1:12071646-12091646 GCF_963280865.1 Gymnoscopelus braueri | reverse complement strand
TTCTGTAATTGGTTGAGCAGTGAGTGATGTCATCTCACAGGTTAAAGTTTAGCAGAAGTTATCTTGGTATTGCTATTTGCAACAGGAATCAAATGCATTTCATGAAGTGAATGATGGACAATTTTCTTTGCATCGCTGTGCGGCTTCAGAATCAACATTTGTGATATAGATACAGTAGAATTATGGGTAGCACTTTACAATAACGACCTGTTATAAATCATTTATTAACATTTATAAGCAGTTTGTAAATGATTAATAAACATGAACAAACTGTTCATTGACATTTGTAAGTGTGTAACTAAACATTTACAAACTGTTTAAACATCATTTATATGTTATTATTAAGACATTAGCAAATAGTAAACTAATCATGAATAAACCATTTATATACGTTTGTAAATGATTAATAAATCATTTGTAACTAAAATTATACATTATTTATATGCTATTTGTAGATAAGTTACTAATCATTTACAAGCTATCTATATGCCTTTGTAAATGATTATAAAATGTATAATAACATTGTAGAATCTTTAAACATGAACATTTGTAAATGTTTACTAAATAATGTATAACCAACGCTAAAAATCTTTTATACACTATTAGTAATTAGTTAACTATTGATGAGTAAGCCATGTGTAAATTATTATTTAAACATTTATAACTAAATGTATATAACATTTATAAGCAATCTGTAGATAAAGAAGTAATCATAGACAAGCTGTTTGTAGAACATTTATAAATCATTTTATCATTATTTAATCTTGATTTTAGCTATCACAAAATAATGTTTAGGAATGTATTTATAAATGTCTGTTAATGTGACCGAAATGTTTGTTCATGTTTAACATATGCTTTGCAAAACATTCCTTAAATATCTATAAAGCATTAGTAGATGTTATTAAGAGCCCTAATGTAAAGTGATGACTATTCATAATTTACAACTGTCAGTTAAGGTGACCTCAAAGTTTGTTTATGGTTATCATATGCTTTACAAAACATTCCTTAAATATCTATTAACCATTAGTAGATGTTATTAAGAGCCCTAATGTAAAGTGATGACTATTCATTATTTACAAGCATTTGTTAATGTCGCCACCATGTTTGTTCATATTTAACAAACATTTGTAAATAATGAATTGTCTTCACTTTACATTAGGGCACTTGATGACATATACCAATTATTTATAGATGCATCAGTAATGTTTTATAAAGCATTTATTAATGTGGACTTTCTACTTACCTCTTGCGAACTTCCCAGCCTTCGGTGCTGACACAACACATTACTAGAATTATCATGTTTAGCAAATGATTTGTAAGACAGTGCTACGGATTAAGAAATATATAAACCATTTGCAGATGTTATGGTGTGCCCTGTCCCAACTCTGTGTCATGTAGCTCTGATATGGTCTTATAGGTCCAAGAGACTGGCTTACAGACCAAGTATTCTACATTATTTCACGTTTAACACAATGATTAGTGAACGATTTAAACAATCTTGTAGCACAATAAATGTGACAGGTGTAAAGGTATAGAGAACAGCATTTAACACTTTATTCCAATATAAATGTATAAGACATTCATCTAAACCGCTCACGTTGTCATTTAAGTTTATCAGTAAAACGATTTAAATGTAAAAATAAATAAAAGAGGGAACACACACACACACACACACACACACACACACACACACACACACACACACACACACACACACACACACACACACACACACACACACACACACACACAAAGACTAATCTTCAATCAATTACACACCCATTACACACCCATGAAACTCTGAGATCTTTTTTGGCCATCAATTTGATGAGTCTCCACCGGTCACCAAAATTATTGGCTTCGGAATGTGTCAAATACTAAACAGATATTATAATAAATGGGGGGGGTGAACTACTCCTTTAAAAAGACAGTCGAACAGAGCATTTTCGTATCAAATGTAAACACTTAGAGAACAGGCAATCAGTGCAATATAGGAGGGTCCTTTTCAGCACCAGGACAGGAAATCAGTGCAATAGAAGAAAAACAATGTACACACTTATCAACGTTCTTTGTAGAGAACAGGCAATTAGTGCAATATAATGTCCTTTTCAGCACCAGGACAAGAAATCAGTGCAGTAGTAAGAAAACAAAACATTTTTTTTTAACACACTCCTTTAAAACCATAAGGCAGAAATGTCCCTGCCTGACTCATCCTCTGGCCCGCATGTCATGCAGTAGACGACCTAAGGGGCCATGACGGTGTTTCCTTGCAAGCCAGTCTTCCCACTCAATGACTGAAAGGTGGTCTTCAAGGAGCTCCTCTGTGCGGTTTCCTCTAAGTCGCCAGATCTTTTCCTTATATGTTCTCCATGCTCTCTCTATATGTTGGGTGTGGGCCCCTGTTACTGGATTCACATAGGCAACACTGTGGTTTACAGTATAGCGCTGGTAGCCTAGTTGAGGAAGAGCATTGTAAGCTCGCCACTCATCACTGATGATGGTTGACCCTCTCCTGACGTACCGCTGAATTAATGGCACTAGCGTGGCTCTGCTTCGCCTCTCCACCAAGCGGAGCACAGGTTTCCCTTTGCTTTGTCCTCTGCGCCGCACTCCCAGCATTCCGAAAACCCACTTTTTTCTTTTCCAGGCCCCAGCCATTCTGCCCCTTCCATACTGAAGATTTGAAAACAACAAGACATTGAGTTAAATAAAAAGCATGACCATGACCTGAGCAGAAGTCACCAGGCAATTCACTTCCATAATCATTATTTAACATAGTCCATCTTCATTTTTCTAAAGTGAGTGATAACATGATTCTGATGGTCAACTTAATTTGGATAATACTAAAGTTATTACCTTTCTTTTATGCCTGAAGTGACTCTCGTCTATAGCTACAAAGTATCTCCTCCCCCCTATCCGCTGTCCTTTCCTTCTCTGCAGTTTTTTCATGGCTCTTTTGCAGACCTCTCTCATGGTCTTTGACATTTTTGACAGGGTTCTTGATGATCCCGCAATGTCATCACTGATGAGGTCGATCTGCCGCAACCTCAGTCCTTGGGAGAATCTTGAAAAGCATAATACATCATGATGACAATGATTCCAGTTTAGAGACAACACTGACAATTTAGGCTATATAAATTAATTTGCATTGATGTTCTCAATACCTTGCTACATAGATATAAACATAAAACACACAAGGTATGTGTTGTCTAACCTGTACACAAATCTCATCCAATTGCACAGTGAGATTTAGTTTTTGGAAAACAGGCTCTTGTGCCGAATTGACCTCCTCACTGTTCGATGGTTGCGTCGACATATCCTAAAAGAAATTTTGGAATGAAATGGAACATATACTGAATCATTCAAATGTTCTTTGTAAACATACAACAAAAAAAACATGCTGTTTAATCGTTTACTGAGCAACCTGACAGCTACTTTATTTACACACTCACTCACTCACTCACACACACACACACACACACACACACACACACTCACACACACACACGCACACGCACACGCACACGGACACGCACACACACACACACACACACACACACACACACACACACACACACACACACACACACACACACACACACACACACACACAGTCATCCTTATAACATTATTTATGTACATTATATTTGTTTGCCTTTTTTATTAAACATACAATCTAAATTAAAAATTAAAATACATACCATTCAAATCTGTCCAAACAAGCCTTCCGCAGCATCAGCTTCATATTGTGCCTGCATGAACTGCATTTAACCTTCCTTTTGAGTATTTTTTTTCTTTTGCAGCCATTTAATCAGTTTGTGTGTGTTTTTTGTTGTTTTCCTCCCTTCTGTCAATTCTCTTAATTTACTGGACAAACCAGGCATTTTGGCAGAAAGCTCACAAACGAAAAACCTCTGCAGCAAACCTCACTTTCAGTTCTCATCTATTGCTGTAAAAGTAAAGCTTTGCCACAGATTCATATTGCCCCGCCAGGATACGTAACCAAAAAAAGAAAAAAGTCACATCAGCGTGCTTCTGGATTGGAGGGGAGCTCCGTGGCAATCCCCTTCCTGCCAT
Source organism: Gymnoscopelus braueri (assembly GCF_963280865.1). NCBI lineage: Eukaryota > Metazoa > Chordata > Actinopteri > Myctophiformes > Myctophidae > Gymnoscopelus > Gymnoscopelus braueri. The sequence goes on along the minus strand of NC_137620.1, from coordinate 12,087,569 downwards.
CAGAGGCAAGCAGGGAGGATGCTTCCTAGAGATGTCAATCAAGACAGACGACTGGCCAATCATGTCGTGCAAAGGGCGGGTCGAATACCATCCCTTCAGCAGCTGAGCTGAGACGGCTGGCTTTTATCAATAATCAATCAAAAGTTTGCAAGCATGAACGCCGCTACACGTCGAGCACGAACTAAGCGTCCAAAGCCGATAGATATTATTGAAGATGAGGAAGAAGGCAACAGTACAGGTAAGCTACTGTACAAAAGCCATATATGTTGCTTGGAACGTGTATTCTATTTGTTTACTTATTTTGTCCTGCAAAATACTATGATGAACTGATCACAAACATCAATGTAGCTAGTTAGCGTTAGCTTTGCTATCGTACAGGTTAGTGGAGCAGGGTTCAAAACCAACGGCACTACATAGTCCAGGGCTTGCAGGGGCCGAATTAGATTGTTTAAAACCACATAGATATTCTTTACAAAACTTAAAAAACAAGTTGCACCGAATGTGACAACTTGGGCGCGTTCGAAAATACAGCACTGAGCGCACTGGCCAATACAAACTAATAGGCGAGTGTGCTCCGGTGCGTAATTTCCGAACGCACCCCTTGTAAGAATCGGTGCCTATGTAAATTGCCTATGTAATGCCAGTTTTGATGTGACAGGCAAGCGTCCTGTTGGCTAAACAAGTTTGCACGTTGATCATGAATGTACCTCAGATGAACATAGTACACACTAGCTTGGATAAATACATTTTAAGAAAAACGCAGCTGCTTTTGTCAAATGTTAATTTATCATGGTTTGTAGTCAAATCTCTTTAGATCTGTTTTAGCTACCAGCTGAAGTGAAATGCACGTTATGCTATAAACGAGTTGTCTATACCACTGGTTCTCTAAATATGGTCCGGGGCCCCCCAGGGGCCCTTAAGGGATTTTAAGGGGTCCCCCGCTAGATGATAGTTTGGAACTAAATGGGACCCTTGTGGGTGTGTAACTCTGAGAGTATGCAAAAGGTACCAAATGGACCCGTTAGTGTCCATTATTTTTACACTCTAAATTAATTAACAATGATTTTAACCTCTTAAAAGGGGACATATCTTTTCAAATGTGGGTTTGCAGGCTAATATGTGTGAGTTGGGGTGGTGACATGAAAACGTTTGAGAACCACAGGCTTATTATACTGATTCAAAACCACCCCAGACCTATTTGGAATTACTTATTCTATCCTTCATAGATAATAATAGTGGGCAGGGGTCACTAGTTTCACTCAAATGAGCCCCATTCATTTTCACCATAGGCTTTTACAAAAATAGTTATAACAATTATTTTACAACTAGAACAAAGCCACCAAGGATTCCAGTGAATCATGACCATGAAACATTTGATTATATGAAAAGAAAAAAAAACGCTAATCAAAGGGTATTTATGAAATTAAGTATATCAAATAATTAAATATTAAAATATTTCTTTTCACAAAATCAAAGGTTTCATGGTCATGATTCACTGCAATCCTGGATGGTTTGGTTCTAGGTTTAAATTAATTGTTATAAATACTTTTGTACAAGCCTATGGCTCATTTTAGTGGAACCAGTAACCCCCCAACGCCCACTATTAAGCTCTATTGGAGTCTCTGTGCCACAGACCAGTATGGTGGCAAATATTGTTTACAGCACTGTTTCCCAGACAGTGGGTCATGACCCATTGGTGGGTCAGACGTATGTGATCATTTTCTTTTCCAACATTTATCTATCTATATCTTTCCATATTTAAAGGAAATACATTTAAAAAGCAGACAAATCTTAAAAATGTAAATAGTAAATATTTAAAGTAAATATGTGTTAAGAAGCAGTGAAAATAGCCGCTCTACAAGCTCTCAACATGGTGTGTACTGACTGAAGGGTTATGTCACATTAGGTCTAATTGAAACATTGAACAACTTGTGCTTATGCCATTACTCAGTGTTATAGCTGGCAAACACAACATTAGTAACAACTAACAAGCACTTTTGGTTAACTAATCACCATTTGTCATCTCTGTTTCAGGAAACCCTGTCTCACTGTCGCCCACTGCTGAGCTGTCAGCAAAGAGAATGCGAACACAGCTAGAGAAGGCCAAAAATAATGAAGCTTCTCAATCTCAAGCGATTGAGAAGCTTAATAAAGAGAAGGAGGACCTTCTGGCTGAAGTGGCCAAATGTAAGTACTCCACTTGTACTCAATTACATTAGACAGGACAACGATCCACTCGTCCTAGACTCTTTGCCCTGTTAGCCCCCAAACTGTGGAACAAACTCCCAGCTGCACATAGAACTACAGACTCAATTTTGCTAACTTCAAATAGGCTATTTGCAGTTCTGTACTACTGTAGCCTAGAGTTATTAGTTTTAAGAACCTTGGTAACCACTAAAATCACTCTCAGCCCCACTGGTCCTTTTTGTAGTTTGTGATGTAGGCCTTGCTACATGCTCAGTGATTGTGCTGTTTTATTCCCTAAGATGCCCCTCTCGATTGTGTCTAATTTATTGTTTGTCTTTGTATCTATTGTTTTGCTTTCTTAGATAAGAAAAAAAGTGCCAAGGCAAATGAAGAAGCGTATGAATCCAGACTCCCAGATTTCCACCTCTACATCTTCCTCTTCGTCATCCTCCCCCTCTTCAACCTCAGAGGAGGAGAGAAAGAAGAAAGGGAAGAAGACGGGGAAGAAACAGAAACGGCCAAAAAGGAAGAAGACAAAGTCCAGTAAGGACAATGGAAGACGCAGAGGTACGCAGAGGTAACTGGGCTGTGCAATCATTAACTTTTTGGGTGACCACAACGCACACAAATATCAAATTTCATAAAAGAAAATTTCTCTTTGTATTTTACATTTCAGCAATGAATCCTCAGCAGGTGGTTGAGAGGTACAAGAAGGTGCTGGGCCACTTCCAGAAGGGCAAAAATCTATCTGAGAGCTACAACGCCGTGGACGTCAACAGAAACACCATTACAACCAGCGCCTCCATTCCAGAGCTCGCCATATCCGCACCAGATAAATATGCTGACGTTCTGCAGGGCTATTCTAGGTCGCAGAAGCTCGATGCATTTGTGAAGGAATGTTCAAAGGTCCTCAGTGAGGACCCCGAATTGATGGTCAAGGTAGATAAGCTTAAGGCCGAAGGGAAACTACTCCCCATCTTAAAGAGAACATAATCTCCTTTTTTTTCCGATCACAGTTTTAGGGCACGGTCACACCACACTTTTATTCTACCTAGCACTCCATTTACCTTTTTTAATACATTGGCAGAATTCACCCTTATAGTTGGAATACATTGTGGTGTGACCATACCTGAAATAGTTTACCTCCAGTCCAGATATTTAAATTGTTTTAAAGGAGTTTGTTGGCTGCTTAATACAAATGGAAGTTCCTGGAACTGTCTTCACTCACAGGAGGTTATTGGGCATCAGAAATATTATAGTAGCTTATTGAATTACTCCTGTCTTGTGAAGTGAAGATGGTGTGCAGGAAATGAGTGAAGACAGTGTGCAAGATTTCCTTCTTTTATTTATTTCTACTGCACTGATTTCCTGTCCTGGTGCTGAAAAGAACCTTATATTGCACTGATTGCCTGTTCACTACAAAGGACATTGTTCAAAGTGTGTACATTATTTTATTTTCTCTTCTATTGCACTGATTTCCTGTTGTGGTGCTGAAAAGGACCTTATATTTGCACTGATTGCTTGTTCACTTCAAAGGACGTTGTTCAAAGTGTGTACATTATTTTATTTTTTCTTCTATTGCACTGATTTCCTGTCTTAGAACAGGCGTTTACATTTGATAAGAAAATGCTCCGTTCAACTGTCATTTTAAAGGAGTAGTTCACCCCAGAAAATGACTTAGTCTTTCAATACCACCTTTCAGTCATTGAATGGGAAGTAGTGATGAGCGGGTCGACCCGTAACCCGCGGGTCAACCCGCGGCGCGGGTGGGTCCAGTCAGGATTTCAGAGGCAATTATGCGGGCTGTGGGTGAGCGGGTCAGCCGCTCTCACACGCAAAAAAAAAAAAAACTATTTCGAACAACATGCTTGTTTATTCAGCCCATGACAATGTTGTGCTACTGTAGACATTTAAAGGGACTTTGGGTACTTAAAAGAGCGCTATATAATATATATATATATATTCCCACCGCGGGTCGCGGGGCGGGTTGAGCCATAGATTTATATATGGGTTCGCGGGCGGGTTGAGGCGGGTTGGGTTCCGTCGCGGGTTGGGGCGGGGCGCGTCATGAAAAAACCCGACCCGCACATCACTAATGGGAAGACTGGCTTGCAAGGAAACACTGTTATGGCCCCTTAGGTCGTCTACTGCATGACATGCGGGTCAGAGGATGAGTCAGGCAGGGACTTTTCTACCTCATGGTTTTAAGGAGTGTGTTGTTTTTTGAAAAAATGGAAAGCCCTCCCACCTTAGTTTTTTACACATTCCGAAGCCAATACTTTGACCGGGGGAGACTCGGGTATCTTCTACTGACTGATGACCTAGTCATCAAATTAATGATGAGGAATGTGACAAAACCAAACAGATCTCTGAGCTTCATGGGTGTGTAATTGATTGAAGATTGGTTGTGTGTGAACTGCTCCCTCTTTTATTTATTTTTTATTTTATTTATACATTTAAAGCGTTTGTTTATAAACAAATATATTTTATTTGTTTAAATGAACGTGAGCTGTTTAGATAAATGTTTTACATTTATATTGGAATAAAGTGTTAAATGCTGTTCTCTATACCTTTACACCCGTCACATTTATTGTGCTACAAGATTGTTTAAATCGTTCACTAATCATTGTGTTAAACGTGAAATAATGTAGAATACTTGGTCTGTAAGCCAGTCTCTTAGACCTATAAGACCATATCAGAGCTACATGACACAGAGTTGGGACAGGGCACACCATAACATCTGCAAATGGTTTATATATTTCTTAATCCGTAGCACTGTCTTACAAATCATTTGCTAAACATGAGAATTCTAGTAATGTGTTGTGTCAGCACCGAAGGCTGGGAAGTTCGCAAGAGGTAAGTAGAAAGTCCACATTAATAAATGCTTTATAAAACATTACTGATGCATCTATAAATAATTGGTATATGTCATCAAGTGCCCTAATGTAAAGTGAAGACAATTCATTATTTACAAATGTTTGTTAAATATGAACAAACATGGTGGCGACATTAACAAATGCTTGTAAATAATGAATAGTCATCACTTTACATTAGGGCTCTTAATAACATCTACTAATGGTTAATAGATATTTAAGGAATGTTTTGTAAAGCATATGATAACCGTAAACAAACTTTGAGGTCACCTTAACTGACAGTTGTAAATTATGAATAGTCATCACTTTACATTAGGGCTCTTAATAACATCTACTAATGCTTTATAGATATTTAAGGAATGTTTTGCAAAGCATATGTTAAACATGAACAAACATTTCGGTCACATTAACAGACATTTATAAATACATTCCTAAACATTATTTTGTGATAGCTAAAATCAAGATTAAATAATGATAAAATGATTTATAAATGTTCTACAAACAGCTTGTCTATGATTACTTCTTTATCTACAGATTGCTTATAAATGTTATATACATTTAGTTATAAATGTTTAAATAATAATTTACACATGGCTTACTCATCAATAGTTAACTAATTACTAATAGTGTATAAAAGATGTTTAGCGTTGGTTATACATTTTTTAGTAAACATTTACAAATGTTCATGTTTAAAGATTCTACAATGTTATTATACATTTTATAATCATTTACAAAGGCATATAGGTAGCTTGTAAATGATTAGTAACTTATCTACAAATAGCATATAAATAATGTATAATTTTAGTTACAAATGATTTATTAATCATTTACAAACGTATATAAATGGTTTATTCATGATTAGTTTACTATTTGCTAATGTCTTAATAATAACATATAAATGATGTTTAAACAGTTTGTTAAATGTTCAGTTACACACTTACAAATGTCAATAAACAGTTTGTTCATGTTTATTAATCATTTACAAACTGCTTATAAATGTTAATAAATGATTTATAACAGGTCATTATTGTAAAGTGCTACCGAATTATGTTCCTCTAAAGTGAATAATTGACAACTTCAAATATTTATATACAGTACTAGACCATATAGAGAACAATAGCAGTTGCTTTAAAGAAAAATTATATGGATATGACTTAAAATGAGAAACGTTCTCATAGCTGCTGAAAAAGCAGGTGTCCGGGTATGAATAATCATGACATCACAAGTGGAGGAAGTTTCTAGTTGTATGTTGACTGTACTTGGTATAATATTGGCCTATAAATGTCACTGTAAATATCTAGCTTTCAAAACCAGCTATATTTGCAAAGCTTTTGAAGCCTCTCTACTGTTACTGTGAAATAAAATGCATATTGATGATACGTATCCTTGTATTTGTTTATCCAGAGCTTGGATGAGTTTACCAGGGTGGACCTCTTCCACGCCTGACATCACAAAATGTGATGCTGGTTGTTTTCTTAGTATTAGGGCAGGGCTGTTCAAACACCAATTTCATCAGTGTTTTTTGTTTATGAGAACCTCAAAATATAACATAGGTAGCCTACTGTTTTTCCCACATATTTGAATTTCCAGCATTTGAAATAATCATAATAGTTTATCCATCTCCTGCCACTGTGCAAGGGTAAGTAGAACACAGACACACAGACACACACACAGACACAGACAGACATTACAAACTGTTCTAATTTAAAGTTCACAGACTCTTTTCTTTCTGTTCTTCTGTCAGCATTGTAACTTTACTTTATTTGTTTATTTGTACATATTAATGAACACAGCGACAACATTACAGCAGTACAGTTGGAAATGCAGTGTAAATATGTCAGATTGAGCAAGGATGCTAATTTTCATCCGTAGTCCCAACATGTAACAATTACACGAGAAAAAATACAATAAGAATATTCCTGCCATGTAATCTCAAACAACAACCACAAGAAAACTATGAAAAGACCACAACAATACAACAACAACTTCCACCCATTAAGAGTCCCACAGTCAATATATAGGCTATGAAAGGTGCTGTGTACAAATTGTTTATTTCTATTAAGATATAAATGTCATATATATCTATACCTCAGACCCTATTTCTATAAATGTGTACTTGGTGTCTACATTGAACCACATAGCATCTATTTAAAACAGATTCACCATCTCTGTTCTTGTAAATGTCATTCTCAAACGTGAGAGCAGAACAGCGCAAGGCACTATGTGTGTGTGTGTGTGTGTGTGTGTGTGTGTGTGTGTGTGTGTGTGTGTGTGTGTGTGTGTGTGTGTGTATGTGTGTGTGTGTGTGTGTGTGTGTGTGTGTGTGTGTGTGTGTGTGTGTGTGTGTGTGTGTGTGTGTGTGTGTGTGTGTGTGCAGGAACGGGGGTTTAACAACATGAGAGCAGAAATAGAGACCTAGCTGTCACCAAGAAACAGAAAACCATGAGAACTATTTAAAATGTTTACAACAATATGTATACATGTGTGTGTGTGTGTGTGTGTGTGTGTGTGTGTGTGTGTGTGTGTGTGTGTGTGTGTGTGCGTGCGTGCGTGCGTGCGTGCGTGCGTGCGTGCGTGCGTGCGTGCGTGCGTGCGTAACGGTTATATTTGTATTCTGTCTTATCTGTGGGGTGTGTTGCAGTTGTCATGATTTCAGTGGATTTGACAAAACTTGGAGGTCTGTACTCTGTAATGCACTTTGTTCTTCCTCACAAGTACAAGAATGTTCTGGCAGGTTCTGAACTGTGTGTTTGTTGTTGTACATCTCAGTCTGATTCTTTTCACAGTGTTAACATGGATCATGTGAATATACACAATATTACACACAAATATTCAACAAACACTGTGTACAGCAGTGGTTCTCAAACCTTTTTTATGAATCCCCAAATTAATATGTGTTTGGCCACGGACCCCCATCTGAAAAGCTGCCATGGACCTCCAAATAAGATTTCTGTTGTTAATATGTAAAATTATTTTGTTGGGGGGGGAAATAGCCAAACTACAAGCTCACATTGCGTCACAATGCAACACGTCGTGAGCTTGCAGCTTGTAGCAGTTATTTTCAAATCGCAGATGCATACAGTGGTTAAACTGATTTCAAACCCCTTCAAGGACCCCTGGGGCTCACCGCCATCCGGACCCCACTTTGAGAACCACTGGTGTGCAGTATAGAGAAGCATGGATGAAGCAAAGCTCACGTCATTTAACCAAAGGTCTTCCTCACTCTCCTTCAGTTAGGACTCTGTTCTCCTGATCACCTGCAACACAAACACACACAAAACACACACAACACGGACCAAGATGAAGAGCAAACACAGACTTAGACATACATACATGCAAAAACACAAATAATGAACCCAAAGCTGTTTTCTAAACTTTTGTTCTCTAAGCTATGGATCTAATTTTAGATTCTCTGTAGTTTCCTGTTGTGTCTTCTCTCACTGTACCTCAGATGATAATCATCATCTGTAGCAGATACACTACAACACCCAGACCACAACAATGATAGACCATTGTGTTTCTACCAGTAGCCTATACGTAGATACATGTAGGTAGATGGATGAATGTACCTTTCCTCCTCTCTGTTCTGGTTAGGGACGCTGTCTGTTGCATCCTGTGAGCTTCCCGCTCTGTAGAATAAATTAAAACCAATCATCAGAGAGAGAGAGAGAGAGAGAGAGAGAGAGAGAGAGAGAGAGAGAGAGAGAGAATTTGCCTTTAACTTAAAATCAGTTTTAAAGAGAGAAAGATAGAGGGCTCTGTTTTGAGCAACGTCTTATGCGTTATGACTAATCTTATTAGGACGTTTTTATAATTATTTTGAAGAGACAAGCGCACTAATGTTTTTCAAAATAATGAAAAATAAATAATAAGATTAAGGCATAAGATGCCACGCGAAATAGGGCCTATAGAGTAATACTTATTTAGTGGACAGACATATAGAAATAGAGAGGAGAGGAGACATGGTGAGGACAGGAGAACATACAGTAGAAACATGAAATCCAGGATTGAAAGGAGATGAAGGGAGCTACAATGAGGTGTACTGTACAGTATACACAGTATAATATTTAATAATTATTTCTCCATACCGCTAAATCGCATCCAGTGGATTATTGCCAGTAGGACCAGTAGAACCAGTGATAAGAGGGAGAAACGAACCCACCACCACAGAGGAGAGGAGGAATGGAGGCCAGCCTGGCTGTCTGAAACATAGATACAAGTCACACCTTTATTGTTGCTGGATACTTGGATACTATTTGCACATTCTATGAATTTGACTTAATGTACAGTGTGAGCAGATCCTCACAGAAGTCGAGATCAAAGACAGACAGACAGACAGACAGACAGACAGACAGACAGACAGACAGACAGACAGACAGACAGACAGACAGACAGATACAGTGGAAACATGAAATCCAGGATTGAAAGGAGATGAAGGGAGATACAATGAGGTATACTGTTCAGTACATAGTATATAATGTAGTCATTATTTCTCCATACCGCTAGGTCGCATCCAGTGGATTATTGCCAGTAGGACCAGTAGAACCAGTGATAAGAGGGAGAAATGAACCCACCACCACAGAGGAGAGGAGGAATGGAGGCCAGCCTGGCTGTCTGGAACACAGATACAAGTCACACCTTTATTGTTGCTGGATACTATTTGCAAGATCAATGAAAGACAGGCAGACAGACAGGCAGACAGACGGACAGACGGACAGACGGACAGACGGAGAGACGGACAGACGGACAGACGGACAGACGGACAGACGGACAGACGGACAGACGACAGACAGACAGACAGACAGACAGACAGACAGACAGACAGACTCTGGGACACCAACTTAAACACTGGGCATAAACAAAGGAGTTTGGTGTAAAATGATCAAGTCCTTGTCTACGGAACAGGTACTGTATTGTTTTGGGGGGGGGGGGGGGGGTATATTTGCCATATACTGAGCATATACTGTACATAGAATTTTTCCTCTGCATTCACCCATCCTAACTGTAAAAGGAGCAGTGGCTGCTATTAATATGGGACCTGTGTATGTGTGTGTATCTGTGACTGTCATCTCATCTGCTCATCTGTGAACACGATATCTAAATTTTGTGAGTTTACTGCCTGATTCACTTTTTGTCTCCGCCAGGCCGAAAGGCATGGCGAGAGAGTATGTTTTACCCCCTGTCCGTCCGTGTGTGTGTGTGTGTGTGTGTGTGTGTGTGTGTGTGTGTGTGTGTGTGTGTGTGTGTGTGTGTGTGTGTGTGTGTGTCCGTCCGTCCGTGTGTCATTCTGTCATTTTGTGTACAGCTAATCTCTGGCACCGTTGGCTTGATCGCAACCAAACTGTGCACACACACTCCCTGGATGCCAGAGCAGAACCTCTGCCCCACATTTTTCATATAGGCCTGTTATAGCGCCACCAGGAGGCCGCTTTGTGCAAAACATATTTTTTTTGTCCAAAAATCATGCAAATCGGTACACAGTATCTAGTCATTAAACGATGGCTTCTAAAGTTTGTAGGAGTGCTCAGTTTTGAACAAAATGCCTCAAATCATGAACACAGCATGCAATTTCCATGACATTTTGCACGCACATTCCCATTAGACAGAGGAAGAAATGCCACTTGAAAATTTTCAAATCAGCCTCATGGTGGCGCTATAACAGGCCCATTTGTGTTTTTACCTATAACTTCACCGATCTGTGTAAAACTCTGTATGCGCACTCCCTAGAGGTCAAGGAAAAACCTTTGCATTTTTCACTTCTGCCTTTTATAGCGCCACCAGGAGGTGGTACACATGATCTCTATAGTCATGTGATCAAGCCGGATGTGTTTCATTTTTCATATTCCATCCTGATTGGCTAAGATTCACATCTAAAGTTTGCAGTACTGGTTTGTTTTGAACAAAATGCCGCAAATCATGAACGCAGCGTCCGATTGCGGTCAAACTTTGCACGCACATTCACACTATGTTGAGGAACAAATGCTACCCATTTAACATTGGCCTGTTATAGCGCCACCAGCAGGTCTAATTTAGCAAAACACATTTTTTGAACAAAATGCCTCAAATCATGAATGCAGTGTCCTATTGGCCTAAAAGGCCTAAAAAGAAATGGCACCCTTTTCACATTGGCCTATTATAGCGCCACCAGGAGGCCACAATAACCTACCTGACCTGGCGGAGACCTGTGCTCCGAGGAGCACTTTTTCTAGTTTGCTATTATTTTAATGCTGTTTTATGCTCTTGCTTTTCTTTTTTGCTTTAATGTTAAGAGAAGGGAGTGTTTTACTAAGAGAGAGCATGAGGTTCTTGCTCTCTCTCCCCTCCCTAACTGACCAACCAGTAGAAACCACTAGTTTAGCTTCAAAGACGAACTTTTGGAAAGTGTACAAAATCAAAGTGTATTCATTGTTTCTCTTTACCACCACGTATCTTCCGGTAGATTATTCTTATCAGCATTCCCAGCATTCCCGCCAGTAGAACCAATGAAAAGAGGCAGACACAGATCCACAGCAGGGAGGAGAATGCAACAGAGGAATGGATGCCAGCTTGGTTGTCTGAAAAATACAAACAGATATAGTAATAGATTAATATGTAGACAGAGCGATAGACAGATAGGCCTACAAATGTTTCCTTGTAGAACCTCTCCTATAGAACAACTGTTACTCTGTAGGCATACATACATAAATATATAGATACTATTCAATATACATAATTACACAAATACAGATAAAACTACCTTTCTCCCCTGTGTTGTTAGAGACACTGACTGTTTCATACTGTCTGTTTCTTGTGTCTGTCTCTCCTGCTGCAGAGAATAAAACAGGAAAAATAAGGGTGTGCGTCTGTGCTTGATTGTATGCGTGAGTGTGCATGTGCATCCGTGTGAATGTTAGCTGTTGAGTAATATAATGTTCATTTAAAAAAATCGTCTCACCTCTCACATCCACCCAGCTCTCTCGTGACTCTCCAAGGTCAGAGATGTTACACTTGTAGAATCCTTTATCAGACTTGTTAACACTGTGGATGGTCATCTGTCCTGTAGACTCAGTCCTGATGAGGGATCCATCTTTATAGAAATCCGCTGGGAGGTCAGATGTTGTCTGGGTTGTACAGTGCAGAGTGGCATCATTTCCTTCCATCACAGGAAGTACAGGGCTCTCCAGTATCACAGCATCATCTGAACAACATACAGTAGGAATGATAAACAATGTGTTTTTAAATGTACTGCCATGCATTGCCTGGTGACAGACACTTTATTCTTCCATCACACTATGCATTTATTCATTCCTCCTCACCAGTCACAGTGATGTGGACATTATTGCTCCTTTTTTTCCCATCTCCAGATTCACACCAGTACACACCGCTGTGTTCAATGAAGGGCCCATCGATGATGCAGGAAGATCCGCTTGCTTCCCCCCAGTCAGGACATATTTCAGCTTTGCCCTTATTGTCCCTCATCAACCTCCGTCCATCAGAGCCTGAGGACCCCTCACAGCTGAGAGACACTCGATCAGAAGTAAAGAACTGCAGCCTGTTTGGGTCAATGCTGAGGACAAGATGTTCTGAGAGAGAGAAAGAAAGAAACATACAAAGAGATTAAAATGGTACGGTAACACTTGATATGCAGCCCAAGTCTTTGCATTATATAGCATACTTATAATGCATTATACTTACTTCATATAACAATAATCATAACGTGACTTATAAGTAGTGGTGGCTACAGAGAATTGTGGGGGAATTATGGGGGTATGGCATTAGCAGGGGCTAATGAATTTAGGCAACAGATAATAATGAATGATACTAATAACGACAAACAAGATTCAATGATCATATAATATAATAAAATATAATATAGGCCACATAACATAAATGCACATTACTAAATGTTTAGAGTTATACAACGATGCAAATAATTCTGTGAATGTATAATAAGCAGATTATTATAGCATAGAAATATATGATTTCATACAGTAGTTTAGTTTGTTACTCAGAAGTCCGTCCATTGTCCATTATTTTGTAACGATTTTGTAACCTACACTCCCCTCACCAGCCTAGGAAGGCCAGGGACGAGTTCATGCCTCCTTCAATGCATGAGAGCCAACTGACTTTCTTGTCACCTGGCAGGGGGGAGTTTCCCCGGTAGGACATAGCGTGTGGAAGGAACACGTTATTCCAACCAGTTCCCTTCCCCTCCATCCATACATTGTCCATCATGTATAAATGTAATGTATTTATTTATTCCATAAATATTTTTCATCACACTAGGGTTAGTGGGGACCTCCCGCCGCCCATGCTTATAAAGTCAAGTATAAATGCAATGTCATCTCTCTTATAACATTGTATCATTACATGTAAGCAGTCATCAGTACTGTACTCATAATGGAATCATAACACATTATGATACAACTTATAATGACTCATAAGGTCACTCACTGACTTTTTACTTTGGCAAGGATCATAGTGTATTATAATTATCATACTTGTAATACATTATAATGATTCTATAATGCATTAAAATCACTGTTATAATGCCAATACAGTATGTTTATAAGTCACTACAAGTGCCCATTGGGTGCTTTAATTAAAGCAAAATAAATAACATTCAATTTATCCAAGAACAACACACAAAGTTTCTGCCTATATACCTTCAGGAAAGTGATAACTTTTGGCTCCCAATGACAACTTATATTGACTTATAATCAAATTATATGCATTATAACAGTGATTATAATACATTATATTATTATTAATATTATTATTCGTATTATTATTATTATTGTATTTTACAATTATGATAATTATAACACTACAATCCTTGCAAAAACATCTGTGAGTGTCCCACAATTATAACATATTATAATACTTGATCTCATAAGACATTATAGAATACAATGTGTTATGATCATTGTTATAAAGCACTCTGAGCATGTATTAGTTATTACAACTTGAATCATACAGTGTCATAAGCGGATTATAAAGCATTATAAGTATTCCTATAATGCATTATATAGGATGTAATGACATAAAGACATAGGATGCATAGCAAGTGTTCGGGGGTCTCTCCAGCTCTTTAATAAACAGGTGGATCGCCAATTTCTTTCTTTCTCTAAGTTATTTATCCTGATTGGATAATATTGGCTTTGCGATTTTTACTTAAGAGCTAGAGAGATTTGGAGACCCCTGTTATTGATCAAACACTCTATAGCAATCATTACTATGGGAATATATTTCACACTACTTTAACCCAAAAATATCACTAATTAACTGCTTTAATGCCACTTACCACCGCTGTGAACAGAAGAATCAGTCTGAGCATGTGCAAACAGCAGCATTAATATAATGAACCCTGTACAAAGAAGAGAAATACAATTATATAAATCCAACTCTGGATAAGAGTGTAATGGTGCGTTCATACGGGCAGATTAAAAGATACATGCTACCATTCATTTTCAATGGAAACCAGCGACATGAAGATACAAAGATACATCCGACGTTTGTAGCTGTAGCTCTAGCGACAAAGATACAAAGATACAAAGCTACAAATGTTGAGCTGGGTTCAACTTCCAGATACAAAGATACAAAGCTACAACTGTAGCTCCGATGTCCGCACGTTTGATGACGTCAGCGACCGCGTTGAGCAACACAGATACAAAGCAACACAGCGACAAAGATGCAGTGTATTTTTGTATCTTTGTATCTTTTAATCTGCCCGTGTGAACGCACCATAAGGAGTAAAGAGTGGAAGGATGTAAAGAGTGTAAAATAAATAAATAAATGAAATGCAGTTAATACAAAATACTGTTCCATAACTGTAATCAAACAACATTATGTAATTATAATTTTTTACTTCATCAATCGGTAATGAGGTTTATCTATGATGTGTGATGTTATTGTATTTATGTGAGTTATTATTTGTAAATGCTGTTAAGCTTTTACATTTATTTAAAAACCCATAGAGAAAGGGGATACAGATAGTGGGAGAGAGGTGTGGAGAGAGTAAAAGGTGAGAAATGTATTTTTTTTTTAAAGGTATACATAGAGAGAGAGTCAGTACTCACCCAGTGTGAGACAGAGAGTTGAGGTCTTCATGCTGTCTGTCTGCTGAATGCCTCAACACTAAACTACACTCCAGTTACATTCTACTTCCTGTTCCTGTCCTTTTGGAGGTGTGCTCTAAATGTGAGGCCTCTGTTGCCAAGGCAATGGAATATGGAAGCTGCTGTGTCGCAGCAGGGTATCCACCTGCACTGTTAGGAGTTGTGCTTGCGTCCGCTGGTCCATGGGAAGAGGGCGGGTCACAGCTTCCGAATCGGGGTGTGGGACGATGATGATCATCATCAGCTCCTGCTAGGAGGGAAGACAGAGGTGCGGGTAAGCAATAGTGTGCGGTTTTCAATGTAGCATCGCACTCACACTATCGTTGTAGTGTACAAAAGGACCATTACTTTTTCGCAGGGTTGGCTGGCATGTATCGGTGGTCAGTCAATGTCATGTTGGCAGAAAACTAGCACACCACGCTTCTGGACGGTCAGCAGGGCCATCTGTCCATAGCAATCAATGATATCTCTCCCCAGCTTCGCGCTGCCGGATGGTACTTCCTTTATCGTCGCTGTAGGCCAATTATAATTTTTATTATTTTACCTATATTTAACCAGAATAGAACCACTGTCAGACTAAAGTCTCTATTACAATTTGAACTGGCCAAGAGGCATAAATAATATAAACAACACAGCTTTGCCTGAATGACCAATTATGTTTCTGCAACAAACAGTGACATTTGACTAAATAAAAATTTGGGGCAGATCGAACTGTTCAGGATTTGTGGTCTCCCACAAATTGTGGAGACCAAATGTAGCCAATCAG
>NC_137620.1:12011646-12069146 GCF_963280865.1 Gymnoscopelus braueri | reverse complement strand
TGTCTGTGTGTTTCCTCTGTATGTATCCTTTCTCTCTCTCTCGCTCTCTCGTCTGATTTATATATTTTATTAATTTTTTTACAAATGTGAGGTCATCAATCAAATCTTAACAGCATTTATCAATAATGGCTCTCCTAATAATTAATGTATATGGTTTTAAATATATGACTGTGAATATACTGCATTCCCACACATTTAATACATCTCTTTTAGTATTTGATTTGTGCAGAAAATAAATTCACCCACAGTTTTACTGCTGCAATAAACTCAAAGTTGAAATTGGTACTCTGCTGCCCCCTGCAGTATAGTCACTATACTGACAATTTGTCTTATGAAAAAAACATTTTCCTATCAATATATGAAGCTACACACTGCCGTACTTCAATCAACAAATAATTATTCATAATAGTATTCAAATGATTCATAACAGTAGGCCTAAGCATCCAAATAGTAGTAAACAGAATTAACAATGTGACTAGTAGCATGCAGAGTAAAAAACATAAACATACTTACAGGTTAAAGGGCTTCAAAAGGTTGTAAGTACAACCCAGAAAATGTAAATATGATCAAATGTAACAATTGCTGCTGAGAAAATCAATGTGGTAACATCTAGACTTAGCCTACACATTATAATCAGATCACTCCATAGAACAACTTTATTCTTTTCTATCATACACTGTTAGGCCTGATATACAATATTTATATAATGATTAACAGATTATAATGGCACCCTTGTTAATGGACTGCTATTCCGTTGATCATCTACTATCACTGGACATCGGGTCCAAAGTTCAAATTCAATAAACAGGTCATTAAACAGTAGACTGAAGGCTGAAGCTGACATTTCTAGACGTTACGACAAAATACCTTTGAAAAATCATCAAGACAATCTCGGGTAATGTACATTTTTAATAGAGGCTTTAAAATGCAGATGCATATTTTATAATACAATATTTGAATGTTTATGAACCTCGACATGTCATTAAAGTTAGGGTAAGCGATTTTATTTGGTTAAGATAAGTGTTAAATAGCTCTATATTCTCATAGTACTCATTGATAGAGTGTTTGTTCAGTAACCAGAGTCTCCATGCTCTTTATTAAACAGAAAATGCATTTTCAGGTCAGGATTCCAATTTTATCCAATCAGGATTGAGAACTCAGACACGATATAGATTATACAAGTGCAATTGGAAGTGATGACTCAAAGAAATGAGCAGACACAATTGGAACTGAAACACTATACAAATGAAGCTGATAAATGGGTACTCTCTCCTGATTGGCTGAAATTGTGTCATCTACTGTACCTGAAAATTAATGTTCTGTTTATTAAACAGTTGGAGATCCAGGAAGACTCCTAAAAAATCTAACATAAATGTACTTCTAATAGATGTAGCTATGACCACGTAAAATATATACTCCAATTAGAACGTTTCTAAGTTTTAGACATTGGCCCCGATTCATAACGAGGGTCGTAAATATGGGGTAAATAAAGTTCGTAAAGGCCGGTCGTATTTTGGTAGTCACAAACGGACGTGCAATTCCCAAAGGGGTTCGTATATCACAGAGACGTGCGTACAACCAGTGCGTATGACCAGGTGTGATGATTACTCTGGAAGGCTGCGTCCAACAGCATCCAACTTTAACGTCACCGTGCTGAACCGTGCTAAACAGCGTTGCCATGTCCGCTTACTATAAGCGAATTTGGGCTTATTTTTCTGTAAAGTTGCTTGTAAATATTGGTAGCTGTGGGGACCGCGGTTTTTTGGGCTTGTTTCTAAAGTGTAGTTGGTTATTTGGGCTTGCTTCACAATTGTTCAATTGTTTTAACCGGTGGTTCTATTTTTATGACATGGACCCCCAAGTTAATATGTAGGCTAATTTATCCCTATAAGCCCCATCTGAAAATGTTTTGTGCCAGCTGGTGGCAGATTTGTGTTGTTAGAATGTTTAAAAAATCTTCCAAATATTGCACATTTTATTACAAGAATTTTTTTAAATATAGCAGATCTACAAGCTCACAACGGTTTAATTAAAGTGCTTATAATGGCCTAAGTGCCAGTTGCTTCTTTTGGGCTTGTTTTCCTAGACCTGGTTGCTTATTTCTCTCACAACATCTGGCAACACTGATGAAAGTTTGAAGTTCAACTCCGCCTCGTCTAAAGATAACAGATGCGGCTTCGCATCGCCTTGACAACTTACTGTTCTGTCTGGAAGCGGATCACGTAATAAATGCTCTCATGTGTAATGAGAATAAATAAGTTTACAAGGTTTAACCCCATTACCAAATAAAAGGCTAATAAAACGTGGAAAGGATATATATAAGCCTTTTCTAATGAACATTGCGGACTTATACCAAGGTAAAAAGATGATGAAATCCAGCATACAAGTGGAACGCTGCTATCCGATTATGGACCAGAGCTTAATGATTACTTATTGATTAAATTAGTGCATTTTTTATTAATATATCACTGTCCTACGTCGGAATGGGGAATATTAGATCTGTTGTGTGTGGTGTTCATGTGATCAAAATACAGTAGAGTAGCCTACAGTAGACTATTAGCCTACAAATTAATACTGCAGCACGGACAGAGGTGCGTCAGTCCCTCCGCAGTTTCATTAAGGCATCATAGCCTATTTTCATTATTACATGACACTTTGGCTGAGATGGCCCGCTGGCAAACACACTGAGGGACGGGGACCTAATAATTCAACTCTAAATGCAACTGATAGCCTAGAAAATAAATAAAAAGCGGTGGAATCTACATCATGTCTATATGATGCATACTGTAGGCTACAAGCAATATATAGTTTGACTTTTTTTTTTTAATTTTATATATATATGTGTTGACAAATGTTGGGCATATATATATTTTATTTGAGGTTTGCCACTGTTGTAATTGATTTTGGCATGAAGAATAAAGCATTCTAAAGACATACGCACATTTCAGCCCTGGTAAGACAGCCTCAGGGCTGACCTGAGAACGTGCGCACCTGACGCACAAAACACAGACCAAAAAACTTTTATGAATCCGACTGCAGGTGTAGGATTTGTCCTAAATGCCGGTAGGTACAAAATATGGTCGTAAATCCCTTTATGAATCGGGGCCAGACATTGAATCTATAATAGACTAGTTTAGCTAATAGCTCAGCTGCTTTGATGATGTCAAGGCTACTGGCAACGGCCGACCATTTTCCTCCTCACAGAATGACATGCTTATCATGCATGTCATTCTTTCTGAAATTGTTCCTGTAACAGACAGTAAAAAGTGGGGTAAAACACTTAAAAAACTGAGGGAAAAGTGTGGGTGTGTTACATTTGTGGCACTCCTATGGATCTTAGTGAAATTGCTTGTGGCTCTGCATTGTGTAGAGTCCTCTCAATTTGTGATACAAATTTGGGGGCGATCAGATATTTGGCTTTTTTTTTTACTTATAGGCCCCTCCTGCAAACTTTGAAAGCCAATTATAGCCAATTGGTATAGAATATCAAAACTCTGCAATGTGTTTATCACATAACTACAACGATAATGTGTACTGGTTTGCATGATATGAGTTTTGGACAAATTCTGCTAGTCACTTCTTTTGGCGTAACACATCCAAGCCTCACCAAGTCTAAGAAAGAATTAACCATGTGACCAAAAGTATACCGTTTGACAAAATAACTACTAATAACAGAAAACATGTCCAACCATACGTCCTCCCAGTGGGGGCTCCTCACTGGGAGGTGAGTGTAGGATACACAACAGTAGTGACAACAAAGAAATGTGTGTGGGGAGAAAAAATTGGCATAACTACTAAATTGGGGAGAAAAGGGGGTAAAAATTATTGGCTACTCAAAAAACAAACAAAAACAAAAAAACATTGAGGCACTTTATTGGCCTACTGGTTGCATGCATGAAAGGTTTGGCATTGATAGGTCCAGCGGTTTCCGCGATTAGCCGCAGAGACAGACAAGTTTGGTATTCAAATAAAAATTCTAAAAGAGAGTAAGTCACTATAATTCACTGTAATTTGGGTACAATGATTTTAAATCTAAAAAGTAAACATCATTTGGGAATAATTAATAAATAAAAGAGTAATTTCATTCTGCCTTTGAGTGTAATGTGAATAATTAAGTAACCCTGAGGTGCAGATTGTATTCATTAATTTATTTTGTATTTTCAGAGCTCCATAATGTTTGACCTGAAGAATGGACTGTCTCTTCATTCTGTCTCCAGAGTCATCTGTGTGTTCATGTTCCATCATGCTGTTGTCTTTCTTCTACTGACAGACTGTACACAAGGTAATTCACTGATCTGTAACAGGTTTAAAATCTTATTTTATTTTATCTATATTTAATTTATTACACTGTTAAACAATGGGCAATGGAGGGAAGCAACGCTTAGAAATTGCTTTACTACTGTGGATACTTAATGTGGCTAATTATTTTCCTACTGTGACTAATTGATATGGCTAATAATTTTCCTGCCAAATTGTGGCTTAAGTAAGAATATTTTGCTTTGTGAATTCAAAATTGTCATTCTTTGAGACACACATAATATGGGTTTTACTACATTGCTCTCTCGGTGTTCACATATGGGAAACAGCGCCCTCTGGCGATGATACAGAAGCTTCTCATTCACTCCCTCGGACTAATCCCCATTGGTCCAGTGGGCCATCTGACGCTTTTCCAGAGTCCCTCCCCCAGAGGTTATAAAAGGACCCGGAAAGCGGATGTTCGTTCTCTTTGCTTCCTTCTGCCAACGGTGAAGGAGCTTCACACGTATTCAACAAGAACATTTCTACAAGATCGAGGTCTGCGGGTTCTACTAACTCTAAAGCGACGGGTAGGATTCTCGGTCCATTTGAGTTCCCCGGACCTCCTTCTCTCCCTCCTATCCCTGCTGTGCTTTTCCGGACGAGGAAAACACAGCATTCTACGGACGCTAAGCTAACCAGGCTAGTTACCTTTAGCCTAGCTAAAACAGCTATTAGCTTAGCCTAGCCTCTAGCTAGCTCAGTGGTTTTAGCCTAGCCTAGCCTAGCCTAGCCACCAACGTTCTCTACGATGGCTCGACGAGAGCTCAACACTACTGCCGATCGCCGCAACCGGGGAGCCAGCGTGGATCTCGCCCACCCCAGCGACGATGCGGCACCCGTTCCTGCTCCCAGCTCCTGGATGAGTGGGACACACAGTCCGCTATGACGCACGCGCCATCGCGGACCACCACTCTCAGTCCTCGCCACCTTCCCCTTGGGCTCCCCAGCCCTGGAAGAAGCCGCGACACACACACACACACACACACACACACACACACACATCAGCGTACAGATCTGGCTGAATGTGCATGCCTATGTGTTCCCGATTGTTTTTGTGGCTCGAAATGTTTTTCCATGACAAAGTGTTTGTGTATTAAAATAACTACTCGAGACCGGAGACACCGCTATACCAGCGCTAGCTGAGATGCGACGCCTCACACAGGAGATCATTCTCCTCAACAAGTACTCCACAGAATGGGCTGGTAGAGTACTCGGTTTGTGCGTCACCCATGGAAGGGCACGGTGGTTTCACCACAGATCCGGCAGGTAGGTCCAGCTTGCTTTTCCCAGTCTTCCTCCGCCCCACCCGCTGCCAGAGGCGAGCAGCGCGACCGGAGGGACAGCGACCGCCTCCCCGCCCTTCAAACCCCACCAAAGAGAGAACCCTACAGGGGTCTCCCCCGGGTCCCTCTCCCCCCAGGCGGGGGATTTGCACCTGGACAATGTGGCCGCGGGCCTCAGTTCCAGGACGCCGAGGAAGAGACGAGGTCTCCCCCGGTTCCCTCTCCCCCCAGACGGGGGATTTGTGCCTGGACAATATGAGCCCTGGAAGATGTTCCGACACACACACACACACATGTCAGGGTACAAGTTTACATGAACGTGCATGCCTCTGTGCACCCTGCTGTTGTTTGCTCGCCTTGTTTTTTATTTTTTTCATGACAAAGGTTTGTGTATTGAAAACATGGAATCGCAACGAAATACAGCAAAGTCTTCACCGGAGCCAGCGGAGACGACGGAGGATCGCTCCCCTAGCCCCTGGGAGAAGTTCCGACACACACACACACACACACACACTTTCAGAGTACAAGTTTACAAATGTTGTTGTATTGTCGGCGGAGGCGGCCAAAATGGCTGCCTCCGCTGGAAAACACGTGCCAAAACACAAAATGGCCGTGGACAAACACGTGGCACCATCCAAAATGGCGACGCACCCGAGCCCACATGTAACAACAAGCACGGTTGCCGGGCCAACGAGTACAGCCAAGATGGCGGCTCTCAAAATGGCCACGCACACGCACCCAGATGTAACAACAAACATGGTTGCCGGGCCAACGAGTACAGCCAAGATGGCGGCTCAAGTACGCCCGACAACAATAACAACCCCTCCAAATCCTTTGTCACTCCGCATCGAGCGATGGAAAGAATGCAACACCAACCCCTGGGTGCTTCATATGAGAGCACGGGGGTACAGGCCGCTGTTTCCACAAAACCACCCATGTCCAACAGAGCTTTGTTGTCACACACGAGTGGACAGTAGTGACGTGTCGGTTATGATCGATTCATTCACAAGAACTAGTTCTTGACGTGAACGAACGGACACTCTTCACTCTTTGGAACCATTACGTTCACGATTTCGTTCATGCCCCCCCGCACACCACACACACGACAGGCGGACTGTTTCTCCTCCTGCGACTGTGCACTGTGCAGTCATGTCAGTGGGATCAGATGCACACAGTTGCATGCACATAGTAGCCCCTTACGCCCCACCGGGACCGGAAGCGCTACTGAACATGAACAAATCATTTGAGCGAATCATTGGAACGAATCATTGGAACGAATCGTTTGAACGAATCGTCTGAACAAATCTTTGAACAAATCTTTTGAACAAATCATTGCCGTGAACGTGAAAGAAATCGTTCGTTCACTGAAATTAACTGTTTTTCCCACCACTAGTCAGGTGGCGGTACATACTGCTTTTTCCACTAGACCACCCATGTCCAACAGAGCACTGTTGTTACACGTGAGTGGTCAAGCGGCGGTGACGTTGCGAGAGGAGACTGCCTCCCTATTACGCAAGAACGCCGTAAGGAAAGTGTCACCAAGAGAAAGCCGGCTCGTTTTCTACTCGAGATACTTCCTGGTCAAGAAGAAAGGGGGGGGGGGCTACATCCTATCTTGGATCTAAGGGCGCTCAACAGGTATCTGAAAACCTTCCAGTTCGAATGTTGGCGGCGACGGCGCTACTGCGCTCGGTCCGTCAGGGCGACTGGTGGAGCTCACTAGATCTCAAGTACGCCCTTCTACACATCCCTATCTACCCGCCGCACAGGAAATTTCTGCGCTTCGAGTTTGAGGGTCGTGTGTACGGGTACCTGGTCCTCTCGTTCGAAATGTCTTGAGTCCCAGGATGTTCATGAAATGCACTCAAGCGATAGCTCCTCTGAGACAGAGGGGAGTCCGCATCGCGACCTACATAGAACAATTGGTTGCTGAGAGGACTGCGGCCCAGAACCGACCCAGTTCCGACCCAGTTCCGACCCAGTTCGTTTCCTTGGGGGCCGGGTCACGGGGAAGGCGGTGGCATAGTCAACGCCTTCCCGGTGGATTGTGGATGCTATTCGCCTGGCGTACACTAGTATAGCGGAGCCCCAGTGCCTGGCGGCCTGAGAGCGCACTCTACTAGGGGTGTGTCGACGTCCTGGGCCCTCTGCAGAGGTGTGTTTTTCAGGACACCTGCACGGCAGCAAGTTAGTCGTCTACCTCGACTTTCGCTGCTCTCTATAGCCTGGACGTGGCAGCGCCCTCCATGGCGCACGCAGTCCTGGGCGTAGTTTCCACCTGACGGTGGGTAGATGCATGGAACAGACGTAGGGTCGGTTCATGCCCTTGTGCCTACTAGGGGTGTGTTGACGTCCTGGGCCCTCTGCAGAGGCGTGTCTTTCAGGACGTCTACGTGACAGCGAGTTGGTAGTCTCCTCGACTTTCGTTGTTTTTCTAGC
The DNA here is from genome assembly GCF_963280865.1 of Gymnoscopelus braueri. NCBI lineage: Eukaryota > Metazoa > Chordata > Actinopteri > Myctophiformes > Myctophidae > Gymnoscopelus > Gymnoscopelus braueri. The sequence goes on along the minus strand of NC_137620.1, from coordinate 12,061,125 downwards.
CTGGACGTGCCGGCGTCTTCCATGGCGCTCGCAGTCCTGGGCGTGGCTTCCACCTGAAGGTGGGTAGGTGCATGGAACGGATGTAGGATCTGTTCATGCCCTTGTGCCTAGTATGTCATAGGCCGACGTCTGGGCCTTAGTTCAGTAAGGTGGACTTCGGTCTGTTAGGGCCCTCCACTAAGATGGACAGGCTGTGCCTGTCCTTTAGTTCTTAGGGCAGACAATGGTATGTCAGGGCCCTACTTATTTCCTGATCCTTACCTTATTTCCTGATCCTCGCCATCAGACCCGGTGGGTCTGATGCCAGACCCACCGAGTCCACCATTGTCTTGGAGGTGCAAACAACACATGGTGTCAGCATTGTGTTTGTGAGAAGGATCATATAGTGATTTATTAGTGTGGTTGCCCTAACAGGGCAACCAGACTATAGTTCTAGGGATACTTTATTTATTTCTAGATAAACAATACTTTGGACCGCATCTCCTCCTACAGCGCTTGTATTTTGCTAAGAGATTGGTTAAATAGTTTAATTGATATTGATTTATTAGTGCATTAAATTTCCCCATCCGCTTTAATGTAAAAGTGAAAAAACTCAAATTCAAGTATTTTTTTCTCAAAAACCGTAAGAGCTAGAGTTACCAGATTTGGAGAGGAGGTTCATGATTTAGTCCGAAATTATTGAAAAAATAATTACACTAATCGGCCACATGGTGGCGCTAAAACAGCGCCCTTTACGTTTTGGCCTATAACTCTTGAACCGTAGGTCGTAAAATCAAAATGTTTTCCCTGGATTCCTTGGGTCACTACGCATCTCCCCATATAGGCCACGCCCATTTGCGTCAGGATAGATTTTCCGCCATTTTGAATTTTCTTCAAAACACACTTTTTGCACCTTTTCCAATTTTTTTTCTTCCAAATCTCACAAAAATCGTTACACGTGATCTATGGACTCCTGCGATAAACCTATCCAAACGGCATTTTGATAGTCCTTACCGTTCGTCCGTAATTGGCTTTCAAAGTTAGTGGGAGGAGCCCGTTTTACCAAAAATGCCAAAAATCACGAACGAAACGTCCAATCGATCCCAAATTTGAATCACACGTCGAGGGTGGTTTACTCAACGAATCCCCAAAAGCATTCCCACTTTGACCCATAGGGGGCGCCACAACTGTGCAAAACGTAACCGTTTGATGCAAAAACATGATTTTTGGGGGGATCACTCCTCTCAAATTGAAAACCAGGTGATCTCAGGAGTGACATGACGATGTCATTGGCCCGCTACATTTGTGGGAGGGGCTTATTTATTTTAGTGGGAGGGGCCTATTTCTTCAAATCAAAACGCCATGTATCACGAACACAGGATCCAATCAGCACCAAATTCGAATGGCACGTCACGCGGCCTCCGATGGTATTCCTCCAAGCATATTCCTCATGTCCGGGCGGCGGCAACCTGCGACCGGCGTCGGCGCAACCACACTTTGCAATTGCCCTGAATTGCGACCCGTCTAGTTTTTTCTGTTCTGGCGCAAAACCGCGGTTAAGTGTCATAATGCGGGGACCTGCACCATAACAAATTAAGACGATATGTCAACACCAAATAATTGTTTTTTAAGCTCCAAAGCCACAAAAAGCTATAGCCTGGTAAATCCTCCCGGTCACGGAATTCACAATTCATATGATTTCAGCAATCATATGGAATGTGAATTCCACAACTGGGATTGCGTGTACTAAGGTGTGATGTCACTGTAGCTAAAATAATATTGTTCAGTGACTGATCACATCAGATAACTTGATATATTGTACATCAACAGCTGTACCTGTTTAATTAACACATTCATCTCTTCCCAGGTGAGACCCAGTTAGTCGCTCCACTTCAGCCAATAGTGGCAACACTTGGTGATGACATCATTCTGCCAAGTCACCTGAATCCAAACACTAGTGCTGTTGCAGTGACCCTGGAGTGGAGCAGACAAGACCTCAATCCTAGGGTTGTTTACGCACGGCAGGGACGGCGGGAACTTCTTAATTTTAAAAACCCAGCCTTCACTGGAAGAACATCTCTGTTCATAGAGGAACTGCAGAACGGCAACGTTTCCCTGAAACTGTCCAATGTTAAGATCTCAGATGCAGGGGCTTACAGATGCTCCCTTCCTACAATGAAGATAGTGTCTTTTGTTGAGCTGGTTGTTGGTAAGAAAAGGTTTGGTAATACCCTGTCGTTTTCCTCTTTGTAATCTTTATCTCTAACAGTGTATCTAAAATAACTATATGCCATGTCAGATGCAACTTGCCATGTCACTTTGATTCTGGCACGCACACCTGGTTGGCAGGAATGCCTATTTAAAGCCTGGATTTCCTCACCATTTACAATCAGCTAGTTAATGACACCTTGCTTCACTGATGTCTATCAATATGTGACAAATTATTGTATTTAAAAAAAAAAAAACGTTATTGATTATTAATTATTGATAAACATTTGCTCATCCAAGTATGATTGTTGTATTTCCAGTGTTTGAACCCAATGTCTTCTTCATTAGGTGCTGTCTCCTCACCTGTCATCATCTTAGTGGGGATCAACAGTGATGCAGTGGTTTTAGGGTGTGAGTCTAAAGGCTGGTATCCACAACCTGAGGTGTCTTGGCTGGACAGTGAAGGAAAGCTCCTTCCTGCTGAACCCTCAGAGACAGTCAGAGGTACTGATGGTCTCTATGCAGTCAGAAGCAACGTTACTGTGAAGAAGACTGACAACAACACCTTCACCTGTAGACTTCAACAACACAACATCAACCAGACCAGAGACACACACATCCATGTTCCTGGTAAACATGTTTGCTAAAGTCCTTATAAGAATACTTTGAATGTTTTAAACAGTGAGTTATAGTTTTATCCTACTATAATTCTACAAAGCTTTGTAGTGCATGGTGTAGTGCATGGTGTAGTGCGTGGTGAGGCCAAAAACTGTTCTGCCCGGTTCTCCTCAGTGGCTGGAGCAATTGATTTGAATTTGCACACAGACATTGACCATTACCATGTACACGGAACTGCGAAGCCCGTTTTTTTGTGTAAAAGAATGTCGCCATGGTTACGGCTGCCCAGCTGTGGGATGCCCCTGCGAGCTATGGGACGAACTGCCTCCCGGGTTGCCAGATCATGTGCGCATATCCCCCCACGGGTATGGACTAGTATGAATAACAGCTGTTGTGTCTTTTATATTTTGTAGGAGATTTCTTCATGGTTCAGTCGAGTTCCTCTGTTGTTTATATCATCATAGCTGTTGTCTTCATGTGTTGCTGTCTGGTAGCAGTTGGCTGTGTTTTATGGAGACATAACAACATCAGTGAGTTATAAATGTTTTTCACCTTAAATATTTTTCATATAAAAAGTCAATTAAACATTTAATGTAATGTAATATTATTGTGTTCAAAGTTGTATGTCTGCACCCTTAAAATTGATTATATTACTGACCGTAAAATTTGCATTTAATTGCTTAAAATGTTTTGTTCTAGCTTTGACTTAAATTCCTCAATGTTTTTTTGTATGAATCTCTTTTATTGTAAATTATGTATCTCACGCAGTATTTAATCCATTTCATTACCACATTTCTTTACGAGTTTCAGTAATGTCACATTACATTTTCCCTACAAAATATAACATGACCACATTTCAGTCAGATAACTCAAGAATAGTTTGAACCAATATTTTATTATGAATGTGAATACAAGTGTGTATATAATAATTTATCTTGGCGTTCGGCTCTGCAAAATATTTTTCTCCCTGCTCGGCACAATCAAACAGACATCATTAACCATTAAGAGCAGGGAGATAGATATACATACATAACAACCCCCCATGGGGAACAGAACCAATAGCAGAGCCCACTGGTGATGCTGGGGTGGTGGTGGGAGTAAAGGCGGTTACACACCGGCGAATATGCGAATATACGCAAAATTCGGACTCGTTCCGAATAATTAAAAGGCGCTTTTTTCGCTCTGCGAAAATGGTGTGGAAGCTTGCATTGACTTTATAAGGTTTTAAAAGAAAACGTATTATTCGCATGAAAAAAATCGCCCCGGTGTGTAAGGACCTTTACAGTTGCATTCCAACAACCAGGGGTACAAATGACAGCAGAGAATGAACAAAGACTGAGGTGAGCTTAAATAACCCGCTGATTGGTCAGCTGATTGTCACGTCAGCTCTGACGTAAGACTGCGTAATAGTGTTGTAATAACTCTGTATGCACCCGCATAGCCGCAGTATGTACCCTCTCGAGTATATGCTGCCTGAACTAACTCGCAGGCTACGTCTCATTAGATATAAGCTGCAGCTTACATGGTGTTTTACTTCTATTCACAGAGACTGATAGAGACCGGCTGAAGACATTGAGAGAAAACAACACAGAGGAACAGGAACTTATGAAGAGTTCTGAGGGTTTGAGGAAGGAAAAAGAACAGTTCCAGACAGAGCATAAACAGAAACAGAGTGACATAGATAACATGATTGAGACTTTTAGAAAGGAAAAAGAAGGCATTCAGAAAGAGCTTCAGCTAAAACGGACTGACATTCAAATGAAAGATAAAATTATTCAGGATTTGAGGAAGGAAAAAGGTCTGCTTCAGCAGACACAGAGTAACATGATTGAGGATGTGAGGAAGGGAAAAGAAGGCATTCAGACAGAGCTTCAGCAGAAACAGAATGACATACATACAATGACTGAGACTTTTAGGCAGGAAAAAGAAGGTATTTTCCAGCAGTATCAGACAGAGCTTCAGCAGAAACAGAGTGACATTCAAATGAAGGATGAAGTGATTGAGGATTTGAGGAAAGAAAAAGGTCTGCTTCAGCCAAAACAGAGTGATATGATTGAGGATTTGAGTAGGGAAAAAGAAGGCATTCAGACAGAGCTTCAGCAGAAACAGAATGACATACATACAATGACTGAGACTTTTAGGCAGGAAAAAGAAGGTCTTTTCCAACAGTATCAGACAGAGCTTCAGCTGAAACAGAGTGACATTCAAATGAAAGATAACGTGATTGAGGATTTGAGGAAAGAAAAAGGTCTGCTTCAGCCAAAACAGAGTGACGTGATTGAGGATTTGAAGCAGGAAAAAGAAGGCATTCAGACAGAGCTTCAGCAGAGACAGAATGACATACATACAATGACTGAGACATTTAGGCAGGAAAAAGAAGGTATTTTCCAAAAGTATCAGACAGAGCTTCAGCTGAAACAGAGTGATATTCAAATGAAAGATAAAGTAATTCAGGATTTGAGGAAAGAAAAAGATCTGCTTCAGCAGAAACAGAGTGACATGATTGAGGATTTGAAGCAGGAAAAAGAAGGCATTCAGCAGAAACAGAATCACATACATACAATGACTGAGACTTTTAGCCAGGAAAAAGAAGGTATTTTCCAACAGTATCAGACAGAGCTTCATCAGAAACAGAGTGACATTCAAATGAAAGATAAAGTGATTGAGGATTTGAGGAAAGAAAAAGAAGGCGTTCAGACAGAGCTTCAGCAGAAACAGAATCACATACATACAATGACTGAGACTTTTAGGCAGGAAAAAGAAGGTCTTTTCCAACAGTATCAGACAGAGCTTCAGCTGAAACAACGTGACATTCAAATGAAAGATAAAGTGATTGAGGATTTGAGGAAAGAAAAATATCTGCTTCAGCAGAAACAGAGTGACATGATTGAGGATTTGAGGCAGGAAAAAGAACGTCTTTTCCAACGGTATCAGACAGAGCTTCAGCTGAAACAAAGTGACATGACTGAGGATTTGAGGCAGGAGAAAGAGCGTCTTTTCCAACAGTATCAGACAGAGCTTCAGCAAAAACAACGTGACATTCAAATGAAAGATAAAGTGATTGAGGATTTGAGGAAAGAAAAAGATCTGCTTCAGCAGAAACAGAGTGACATGATTGAGGATTTGAGGCAGGAAAAAGAACGTCTTTTCCAACGGTATCAGACAGAGCTTCAGCAGAAACAGAGTGACATGACTGAGGATTTGAGGCAGGAAAAAGAGCGTCTTTTCCAACAGTATCAGACAGAGCTTCAGCAAAAACAGAGTGACATGATTGAGGATTTGAGGCAGGAAGAAAAACGTCTTATCCAACAGTATCAGACACAGCTTCAGCAGAAACAGAGTGACATTCAAATGAAAGATAAAGTGATTGAGGATTTGAGGAAAGAAAAATATCTGCTTCGGCAGAAACAGAGTGACATATGATTGAGGATTTGAGGAAGGGAAATGAAGGTCTTGCTCAACAACTCCAGAGTTGGAGTACACAATAATGTGGTGTGGTGAAGGATTTTGTAGACAGAGTTAAAGTACACACACACACACACACACACAGACAGACAGACAGACAGACAGACAGACAGACAGACAGACAGACAGACAGACAGACAGACAGACACACACACACACACACTGTATATACTGTATATGTTTTACCTGTCTGCCTTTTATGCCCATATGGTGATCTCAGTATCGGTCTGTCTGTCTTCTTTGAATTTATATGAGTGGGTTTATGCAGTTAGTTAATGACGTAGATGCAGAAAGGACATGCATGCGGTTATGATCTCAGTGACTCAATGAATAAGGAGGGAGTCCCTAGGGACATAATGCACTGGGTGAGCAACATTTCATTGAAGTGAGTGAGCGGGATCATATTGCTCTATGCTAAAACTTGGTCCCGGAACTCAGCCGGACTGCACTTATTCAAGCCACCGCACCAACTGTCCAGTCAAGTACGCTACGGTACTAATGTTTATGCTTTCATTGTCTTATTGTTTTGATCTCTTACAAGGTCTATAATGTGTATTGTGTATTATGTATTGATGATGATGATGATTTTTCTTTATTAAAGTGTCATGCTTCCAAAGGAAGCCCAGCCCATATGGACTTACAGGACACTAGCATTTCATTTGACAAATGATGTACCGACAATAATTCAAAAACAATAAACAAACAACAAACTAAAACACTCAAGCTTCCTGCCCATGGCAGATTACATAAATACAACTTGAAATACAACATTGGGCCTGTTACCTCACATCTTAACAGAGGACCGGACAAGAACCTATTTGAAGAGATGAGATTGCCTTCTACTCCAGGCACTAGAAACAAAATTGTATTCTGTGGTCACTCCACTGTCAGGGCTTTAATGCTCAATGCTAAAGTGAAAATGATCTTCTTCCTTTTTTTCATTTCCTGTTTCTTTATTATATTTTTGTGACTGTGATTATGGAATATGTGGACAATTGCATGGCTTTTGTGGTCATTAGTGTATACAGTACATGTATTTTGTAGCTATTGTGAGACAATGATTGACAGTCCTTGGTTGAATGTTCTGCTAATTAGGAAAATCAAACACAAAACAAACTGCCAGACTTTAATGTGCTTCCAAAGTTCTACATTAATTGAGGGTTCGAGGCCTATAAGGCTCAAAACCTCTTTGAAACTGTTCTTCCGCCGTTTTTGCAGTTCTGGCCTAACCGTGTGGTTACTTTTTACGAAACTCGGCAATATGGTAGAGGGCTATGCCAAACGGCTAAGACACGAAACTCACAACTATTGGCCAAAGGGTGGCGCTATAGCACTCAATTGACTTTGAACAGGTACAACTCATGCCCTGTTTGACCTACAGACATGAAACTTTGATACACACATGCGTCTCCTCATACCCAACAACTTTCACACTCTGACTTTTGACCTCTGACCTTTAGATCTCCCACCATTTTGAATTATATGAAAAGCAGCGAAAAAACTATACTCCGGGGATTTTTGAGCAATCTGCACAAAACTTTCTACACATGTACTTTGGACCTATGCCGACAAAACTTTAGTGGCGGATTTTCCATAAAGGAAAACGTTAAGCTTTTATGAGCCAATGAATATTGCAGTTTTATGACAATTATTCATCTGCCCCTAACATATACATGCAGACTCACATTTGTTTGAAACTTTACAGTAATGTAGAGGGTCATTCCAAATATCACTGAAACCAATCTTACTCCAATTGGCCAAAGGGGGGCGCTATAGCAATTTTTTGAAAATGCTAACTTTAAACAGGTAAAAGTCATGCCTGGTTTGGCCGACAGCCATGCAACTTGCTTACACATGTGCCTTGACTCATGAGGAACATATGTATCACTTTGACCAGTAAGCTCCGGCCTTAGATTTTCCGCCATTTTGAGCAGTTTGAAAAACACTTAATCCTGTGTTTCTGCAGTGATTTTTGAGCAATTTGCGTGAAACGTTCTATACATGTACTTTGGACCTATGCCGACAAAACTTTTGTGGCGGATTTTCCATAAATGAAAACATTAAGCTTTAATGAGCCAATGAATATTGCGGTTTTATGAAAATGATTTGTCTGCCCCTAACACATACATGCAGACTCACGTTTGTTTGAAACTTTGCAGTAATGTAGAGGGTCATTCCAAATATCACTGAAACCAATCTTACTCCAATTGGCAAAAGGGGGGTGCTATAGCAATTTTTTTTAAATGCAAACTTTAAACAGGTAAAAGTCATGCCTCGTTTGGCCGACAGCCATGAAACTTGCTTACACACGTGCCTTGACTCATGAGGAAAACATCTATCAGTTTGACCGCCATATTGAGCAGTTTGAAAAACATTTAAACCCAGGAATTCTGAGCAATTTGCGTGCAACTGTGTCATGTGTGTAAGCTCCTTTTTCACCAGTTCAGGTCTGATGGTCAAATGGCTTCTCTCTACAGTACCTGCCTCACAACCGCAAGGTCACCAGTTCAAACCTCACCTTGGGCAGGCTACTATTCAATTTCATCGCACAAAACACGACTGCATCAATGAATGCATATGCAATTGTTAAAGATAACGTGAAATGCTTATTTGAGAGTATGTTTTTTCAATGTATGACATACTTCATTCTGAAAATAGCCGATCTACAATCTCACAACTTTTCAGATAGCAACGTGTTTCTGAGCTTGTAGATCAGCTACTTTCACCAGTTTCAGTTCCGAGGAGACGTACAATTTCTCCATTGGTAAATGGTTTGTGAACGAGTGATCTTAGTGCTAGTGAAACAGGGGCTTGGTTCATGACAGAAGGCAAAAGTTTAAGATCTTCAACAGACAACTTCAGCCTTGACGAAGCTATAGCACTACAGGTAGTGTCTCAGCCTCTGAGTCCGAAGATCGAGAGTTTGATTCCTGTCAATGGCAATAGGTTGAGGTGTCCATGAGTGAGGTTCTTAACCCGGGATTGCCCACCTGCGTCCTATGTATGACCACCTCAGCTGGGTCGAGCTGAAAAGTAGTTTCCCCTGTTGGAATAATTTACGTTTACGGTCTTTATTGTGGGCTCGCTGCAGGAGCTATTTATATACTATATTCTCCTCAAAGCATTAGCACCCTACTTCTCTTACATACTTTCACTTAGAAACTCCATTCAATTGGAGACCACCTATGCTTTTTCTTTGAAATAATGTGTAGTTTTTCAAATATTTAACTTTAAGCGCCCAATGCCACGTTATTGGCCATGGCCATTTAAAGGGTAGCAACATTAACAAACACATGAGTCTATACCTGTAACAATGCTCTATACACCAGGGAACCAGATTATGCTGTGTTGCTTTTGCCAGGATTCCATCCCATGACCTTGCGGTTCAGAGTCAAGAGCTCTTCCAACTGAGCTACCCAGACACAAGAAACATTATACATTGTCATTCGATGAACGTGCAACTTTTATACTACAGATTTTTTTTTACATCACTCTCCGATTTAATAAAAAAAAATAAGCTGTGTGATATATACATTTTGAGTTAAGACCATTAATATCAACCCATGTCCCTCTGCACTCTAGCAATCAGTGCACCTGGTGATACCTAGCCTGTCAGTCATTGGCTCCTCAATGGTGCTGAAAAGTAACTATGTACATTTACTCAAGTACCAATGCAAGTGCTTACAATGCACAGTACAATTTTGAGGTGCTTTTACTTTACTTTCCATTTGTGTTACTTCTACTCTACTACAATTACAGCATATGACAGCTTTAGTTACTTGTTACTTTGCAGATTTAATTATTAATACAACACCTGCAGTAACCACATACAGCTGATCCGTTATGAGCTTGTATATATATAATAAGCAATCCATGCTGTATGATAACTTACCACACATGAAATCCAATTATGTCTATCCAATGGCTTAGTCAGTACACTGTCTATCTGCCAGTCTGTAGGTCCCTGGTTCAAACCCCAATTTAACCAGTCCAAATATAATTTACTGATCAAAAAGTATGTCTCTCTCTTTCTCTCTCTCTCTCTCTCTCTCTCTCTCTCTCTCTCTCTCTCTCTCTTAATTATTCTTCTGCCCCTAACACATAAATGCATATTCATATTTTTGTGAAACTTTGTAGTATTGTAGAGGGTCACTCCAAATATCACTGAAACCAATCTTACTCCAATCGGCCAAAGGAGGGCGCTATAGCAATCGTTTGAAAATCCAAACGTTTGGCCGACAGCCATGACACTTGCTTACACATGTGCCTTGACTCATGAGGAACACATCTGTCTCTTCAACCAGTAAGCTCCGCCCTTAGATCTTCTGCCATTTTGAGCAGTTTGAAAGACACTTAAACCAGTTTTTCTGCCCAGAGTTTTGAGCAGTTTGTGTGAAACGTTCTACACACACTCTATGGACCATTATCTGAAAATCTCAGTTGAAGAGAAGTTTGTACGTAAAAAAATTAAGCCTTCATTAGCCAAATAATATTGTAAAGGGCATGGCTTCATTAAAAAAGGAAGAAAAATCATCTTTGTGTGCTCCTTTCTCACTGCTCGGTCTGTGGATCGAATAGCTCAGTCGTTAAAGTGCTGGTAATGTGCCAGCCTATGAGTCCCAAAGGTCAAGGGTTCGATTCCTGTCAATGGACATGGTTTGAAGTGTCCATGTGAGGTTCTCAACCCCAATTGCCCCCCTCCGTACTATCCACAATCCCTCTGCTCAGCTGTTGAGAATGCTCATTTGTTAATTGCATGGGCTGCTTTGTCTCGAGTTCAATCTATTCTGTTTCTACGTCTGATTGTTAGGGATGCACGCTGTTGTTTTTTTTAAACCGATACCGTTATCGATAACTTCCTGCTTCTCAAGACCGATACCGATAACCAATAATACAAATATATATACATATATTAAAAAAATCATAAATATATTTTTTTCAAATGTATATGAATCTGTAGTATTACAGATGGAGAACACTCTAAAATCGTGGATTTTACTTTGGCTGGTCAGTTATTATTCCAGACAGTGGTCTATCCAAGAGGTTTAACATGTTTGAGACCAGGTCTCAACCAGCTCCTCATGCCGTCTCACTCTCTCTCTCTCTGTGTAGCGTAGCTGTGTGTGTGTGGGGAGGGGAGGGGCTGTGCTGCTGCTACAACGTGTGCGAGAGAGTCTCCACACAACGGTGTCTAACGGAGAGTTATACTTCTCCAGTACAACGGTGTCTAACCGAGAGAGTCCATGCAGATCACAGCTGACAAATATTATATATTATCGGAGCTTTTATTAATGTTATCGGTTTTATTGGTATGACGTCATAATTCCTGATATCGGACCGATAATTATCGGGACGATATTTATCGTGCACCACTACTTATTGTGCTATTGTTGCATATCGCTTTTTGCCTCTCATGCCTCAAACCCGTTTATTGCTGCTTGCAGCTATATTTTATATTGAAATTAGAACCGGTTGTAGTAAGTGTCCTTAACCAACATGATCGGTTCAAAAACTGAACATGCTGCAGTGGGCAGTATGTATCTTCAAGAGCCCCACTTTCATTGGTCCGCAGAGGAGCCCTGATTGGTTCCCTGAGACTGAACAGGTCAGAAATTAAAATATAAATATATATTCAGCAGAAATTAAGTACAAATCAGGGGTAGCCTACTGTACTGCTGGCATGTTGATGAATAGACAGAGAGCCTTACTTGACATAACATGGATCTGTCAATAAAAGAAAAGTACCATTAATTCTCTGAACCTTTAAATTGCTATTCCATATTATTCAGTATGTTTACTGGAGAGTTGTTCAGCGATTATAATCTAGGTGTAATCCATCATGTAGTCGTATTCAGCAGTGATGTGATGTTGAGTTGCTCTACCTCTCCTCTTGCTGTGTTTAGCTTCCTGCTTCACACGCACATCTTGATTGATTGATTGATTGATTGATTGATTGATTGATTGATTGATTGATTGATTGATTGATTGATTGATTGATGGTGATAAGTTAATATATTTAGATTTAGATCAATGGTAACATGACACCACCTTCCCCTAGATGTACTGCACATACATGCTAAGTTGGACATACAGTAAGTAGTACGGACGGCAGAGATCAAACCTATAGACTACAAAGAGGATAGCCACAAAGATAAAGCCAGAGAGTTTTTTCTTTCTTTTTACATAGGTGCTCGTCCCATAAATAACAAGAACAGTTACATCACACCATTGAGAATCTTACAGTTTCTCTAAATGGCTGTATGTGAACATCATTGACGTACCTCTGCATTTCTTCCAGACGCACAGCCCCAGAATCAGCAGAATGATGGAGACTCCAGCCCACATCAGAGGGTAGAAATATGGAGGCAGAGAGGAAGCGGGAGAGTCTGAAACAGATCGAGATACATATTCCTCTTAATCACACTTTTTGACAGCTGTGAATCTCTTTCAAATGTCAAAAGATTTTCTATTCCCTCTCAGCAGATATTTACCGATTTACATTTCGACCAAGAGTACGGCAGAAATACCAGCGGAAATCAGACTGGGTTTATTTATTTCTATCTCTGCTTGTGAAGGTGTGGAACTCTAAATATGGACAAGGGGGATTGGATGGTCGGTGGGTCGGTACAAACCACTTTTATCATGTGGGGTGTATCAGACCAGCTAGCACAGCCTCTATAGGCCACCAGCAGGGAATTTGAACTCTTAGTTTTGTAATTGATTCATGTTCACCATTATTGCACGACTTTTTCACCTGTCACATCCATCCAGCTCTCTGGTGACCCTCCAAGGGAAGAGATGTTACACTTGTAGAATCCTTCATCAGACTTGTAAACACTGTGGATGGTCATGTGTCCTGTAGACTCAGTCCTGATGAGGGATCCATCTTTGTAGAAATCAGCTGGGAGGTCAGAGGATGTTTTACCAGTAGTCTTGTCTTTGGACCAGCAGCGCAGAGTGACATCACTTCCCTCCATCACAGGAAGTACAGGGCTCTCCAGGATCACATCTCCATCTAGAACCAACGGCAGGTAGAGTTATGAACATCTACAGAACCAACAGCAGGTAGAGTTATGAACATCTATAGAACCACCAGCAGGTTGAGTTATGAACATCTATAGAACCAACACCAGTTTGCTGTTGGTTCCAAATCATTTGTGTGTACATAAATTACTATACGGTGAAAGAAATATACTGTATAACATAGGTATATATTTATAATTTCACCAACAAAGCTGCGATTCTGTAGAATATAATTGCTGATATACAGTATATCAGAATGACCTCAAGTGTGATATTACTTTTATACATACATTGAGAACTCAACATGTTAAACATGGACTAAACATTGACAGTAAGGTTCATGCATTTATTAGATTAATGTATTGATCAAATACTTTAAATTGTCAATATATTTAGTCTTAGTCTTAGTCATCGTAACTTCGTTTTTATTTCGTTTTCGTCAGTGAAAAAAGGTAGTCGATGAACATTTTTCGTCATAGTTTTAGTCGAAGAAATCAACACTGATGGGAATTAACCTATATTTGTGTTAACAATGATAATATGTGGATTATCTCTCTACCTATTACAATACAGTGATTATATTGATATGATATAGATTGTACCAGAGATCATAATGTTGATGGACCGGCTGAGTTCTTCTGACTTGGACTCACACCAATAAACTCCATTGTCCCAACGATACAGGACCATGATACAGGACACTCCTACACAAAATCACAATGAAAAGAGGGATTTCAGTTACAAGCCTTTTATCTGTCTCTGTCTGTCTGTCTGTCTGTCTGTCTGTCTGTCTGTCTGTCTGTCTGTCTGTCTGTCTGTCTGTCTGTCTGTCTGTCTGTCTGTCTGTCTGTCCGTCCCTATACTTACCTTCAGTGGTTCCCCATTCATAGTTGCAGGTTCCATTCCCCTTCTCACTGGTCTCTCGTTTCACGGACCATCCCAGCATAGAGCTCCCTTCTTCCTCACAGCTCAGTGTGATATACTCATATTGAAAGAACTGAAGTCTATTCTCAGATACACTGGAAGAAGAAGAAGAAGAAGAAGAAGAAGAAGAAGAAGAAGAAGAAGAAGAAGAAGAAGAAGAAGAAGAAGAAGAAGAAGAAGAAGAAGAAGAAGAAGAAGAAGAAGAAGAAGAAGAAGAAGAAGAAGAGAGATACAGAGAAAGACAGTGACATAACAGAGACAGGAAGGGGGGATAAATAAATAAAGGACAGAGATACAACCTGTAAACTTGATCTGGTCTGAGCAGATCTGTGCTGCAATCTGTCATTGCAAATAACAATATTAACAATAGATGAAATAACAACAGCAATACATTTGACTGACTGTATAATGTCTTCATATGTGGAAGTCTGGTATCGCGATAACAACAATTTACAGTAGTTAGATCACCAATTGCTATACCGAGTGTTCTGAGAGGCTGTGTCACGGTGTGGTTTGGCAACCTGAAAGCTCAGAACAAAAGATTCATGGCAGCAAAAATAATTGGCACATAACTGCCACAACTTCATAACGTTTACACCAATCGCTGTAAAAAGGAGAGGCCAAAACAATCAGGACACAAACCACCCCATTCATGAAACGTACTTTAGCATCAAATCACACACCCCCTGTCTCAGTAACAGTTTCTTTTTACAGGCAGTCAGGTTGCTGATGCATACATATGCATACACTGCATGTGCATTGTTACTGTATAATATGTCATGTTATGTTAGTGCACTGAAGATGTCTCACCATCTGTTTGAGCAGGTCCACAGCAGACGAGGAGATGCACTGTGGAGAGAGACAGAGGGTAGAGAGAGGGAGAGAGCGAGACACAGATAGCAGAGATAAAAACAATATAAATAGTTTTATATTGTAAAAACTGAATTAAAGTGTCATGGCAGTTTGTCTGCCCTGTCTGTTTTCGGACATTCTCTGCTTCTCTCCTTATTTGTCATTTAGGTCGGAGTTGCATTCTGCACGTGGGGAGGTGTGTCCTGGCAATTACCTGGCTGTCTTCTATCCTGCAATACCTGGTTCTGACTTCACTCTGTGCTCAGTTATATCTTGCAGCTAGTGTGCAGTCTGTGCACATGCTTGTGACAGTCACACTACACTAAGTCAGTAGAAACTCTCCAGTTGATCTTTTAGGTTGAGAACCTGATCTACAGTATGTCTGGCCTTCTGTAACTCTTGAAGCCTGACTGCCTCCCACCAGTGGTGTAAAGTAACTAAGTACATTTATTCAAGTACTGTATTTAAGTACAATTTGGAGGTACGTTGACTTTACTGGAGTATTTCCAATTTTCAGTAGCCTACTTTTACTTCTACTCCACTACATCTCAGAGACACATATTGTACTTTCACTCCACTACAATTATTTGAAAACTTTAGTTACTAGTTACTTTGTAGAGTTTGATAATTATTACAAAACATACATTAACCACTTCAGCCCTATATACACTTCGGCCATTTGAAAATAGCCGATCTACAAGCTCACAATACGTCGCGATGCAACACATTGTGAGCTTGTAGATCTGCTATTTTCAAAAGTATTTTATAAAGTATTTGAAAACTTGTGAAATGGGACATTCTGCATAATGACTTTTTTTGACATAAACTACTTTTTGGTACTTTAAGTACATTTTATACCAATACTTTTGTACTTTTACTTTTATTTTGAATTCTGGACTTTAACTTGTAACAGAGTATTTCTACATTGCAGTATTGATACTTTTACTTGAGTCCTTTTCCACCACTGCCTCCCACGCAGCTCCAACCTGGATTGAAGACACGGAAGGACTGTATGCTTGTTCTATGCAGCTTGAGAAGCTTGGACCTCAGTTAACCTCTTCAATTTGAGATCTAGTTAATTTCCTCGGCTTAAGAAGCTTGTACCTCAGTTGCACGTCTGTGACTTTATTAAAGACCCTACGTTTTGCTTCAAACTACATCTCCTTGGTCAGTGTGTGTGCATCTCTGACTGCCTTGACATATAAAGGACACAACCTTTTATTTTTTCAATCTCTGATTACTCTGAACTTATCTCTGTACTCTTAGTACAGATAAAAGTCCTATCCTGTTTCACACTTACTGCTGTTGCTGCTATATTACTGCTGTTACTGTAGGCCTATAGTGTATAGCTTTACAGTTCACCTGCTTACCTTCCATGTGTGTGTGTGTGTGTGTGTGTGTGTGTGTGTGTGTGCGCGTGCGTGCTGTGCGGAGGGGGGGGGGGGGGTACTATTGTACCGTTTCCCCCTCAGACTTCCTGTTTCGCAAAGCTCTATTTCTTGTAATCACTCACACTACTGTCTTTTTTCTCATAATCACCTGCCCTGTTTTTCTTATTTTCGCTCTTGATGCGCTCTCTGTCTGTCTGTCTGTGTCTGTCTGTCCCCCTCTCTCTCTGTCTGTCTGTCCCCCTCTCTCTGTCTGTCTGTCTGTCTGTCTGTCTGTCTGTCTGTCTGTCTGTCTGTCTGTCTGTCTGTCTGTCTGTCTGTCTGTCTGTCTGTCTGTCTGTCTGTCTGTCTGTCTGTCTGTCTGTCTGTCTGTCTGTCTGTCTGTCTGTCTGTCTGTCTCTCTCTCTCTCTCTCTCTCTCTCTCTCTCTCTCTCCTCTCTCTCTCTCTCTCTCTCTCTCTCTCTCTCTCTCTCTCTCTCCCTCTCTCTCTCTCTCTCTCTCTCTCTCGCTCTCTCTCCTCTCTCTCTCTCTCTCTCTCTCTCTCTCCTCTCTCTCTCTCTCTCTCTCTCTCTCTCTCTCTCTCTCCCTCTCTCTCTCTCTCTCTCTCTCTCTCTCTCTCTCTCCTCTCTCTCTCTCTCTCTCTCCTCTCCTCTCTCTCTCTCCTCTCTCTCTCCTCTCTCTCTCTCTCTCTCGACACTCTACAAGGTTTCAACAACCATTGTACATGGAAATCCGCCAACAATATACTGTCAATGTATTATCTATGAGACAATAACTGCTAATGCAAATCTCAAAAGTAGTTCAGCTATATTTATTATGTAATGCTTGAAAATATCTTAACCCTATTGTAATAGTCAGTTTTCCTCACATTTCAGACAAATCTTCATCAGAGGTTTTATTTTAGAGGAAAATAATAATATAATTTCTAAAGAATTGTTGCTGAAATATAATTAAACTGGCTAATCCAAAAGGGTTCACATTTTAAGGTATGACTGTCACGGGGCAGGCCCGTGCCCTATATATACACATACATTTAACTTTCGGTAACATGCAAGAACAGCAATAGTTTTAAAGTTTATTGAAAACTGTAAGAATGTGAATTGATTTGGTCACACCTGTCTCTCCTGCACTGCTGGTGGCAATTTTTTAGATTAGGAAGGTGCCATGTGCTGTGGAGGAGAGGGGTGTTTATCTGGGCTTCATCATAATGTGTTTATGTACTTTATTCAAAATGTCATTTGATTGAAGTTCACCCCAAGAGTTAATTGTGAAACATCTTTAGGAATGTTTAGGTTACTATTAGCTGTGGGTTATTTATGGAAGTATTCATGGAAGTATTGTTGCTAATTGGTTCTGTGTCCTGTGGTAGGATCCACTCCCTATTTATAGGAGGCTGCAGACCCATACAATTTGTGACATCCCTGAAGGAAAGCTGCAGGGCCTTTTGTGAGGAAGGTTTAGCCTGTTGGAGTTCTTAAATGATTGGTTGTTTATTAGTGTTAGTGTTTATTTGTATTCAAATTATCTCAATTTTGCAATTCTTAATTTTTGTCACCAAGTTATTTTCCATTGGCCAGCACTGTATATTTGTGCATGGACTGTTAGTGTTTTTGGAGAAGAATAAAGACACATAAAAGTTGCATTCCTGGTCTGGATCTGTTAATTTTTGGAGCCTTGGCAGATCGGCCAACTGTTACAATGATTGTCTTGTCTTATATTACAAGTAGTTTAAGGGCCAGACATGTTTGCAGACAGTTATCTGGCCTATGCCGGGCCCTTAGAGTGGGACCCTGAAATGTCATAATGAAACTAACACCAGCTGCATTAAAGCAATCAGAAGCAGAAGCAAATATTACTAGACTGTGTGGTTCATAATCATAATCCCTGCTTCCATTCCTGGCTCTGCCACCTCTAATTATCATACTGGAGCAATTGCTATAGCTATGCCAGTGAGTAGGACTGTCCTAAACAGAGGTCTGGTTGAACAAAACAAACTAAAACAAAAAAACACCCTTTTCCTCAAGCAGTCCATTAGTCAATTTATTCTCTTTCTGCCAGTATGCATGGAACTTGTGTTGCAGTACTCTGAACGAATTGGGCTATGACACCCAAAGGACAGTAGAGGGAGCCAAAGGTCAATACATAAATAATTCACAACCTTAAAAGAGGGCCTTTTGTTTGATGCAGGATATATGTTTGTTTTCATTATTAACATGTATATTTTTATAACTGGCCAAGTTATGTGTAGCCTAGTACAAACTATTTGACTGTCACCACCCTCTGAGTCTCACCAGAGCACTTCTCTCCCTACCCGCCCATGCCTCCTTTGCCAAATGAAAATGTCAACCTTAAAATTTAAAAAGGAACATATCAATATGAATTTTATTTCACAGTTGCGTAACAGTATAAAAGGATGCCAGTGCATTGAAAATAAAGCTGGTTTTGAATGAGACACATGAGCAAATATTATACCAAGTACAGTCTATAAAAATATAAAAACTAGCAACTTCCTCCTTGTGATGTCATCGCAATTCCATTCTGATACCCATATAGCCACCCATATAGCCACCCTTTCACAACATATCTTATTTTAAGTCATTTACATATCATTATAGGCTATATAAAAACAATTCATATTGTTGTCTATATATGTACTAGCATATACGTAAATAAATGAAGTTTTCCCTTATATGTTTCCCTACATTTAACAATAGAACATGAAAGTGAAATGGCACAGATGGCTTGTGAAGATTTTGACAACATACAGTGGTTCTCAACCTGTGGGTCAGGACCCCTAGGGGGGTCCCCAAATGATTTTGGGGGGTTCCTAAATGATTTGCGGAAAGTAAACATACAGTGTGTTTCTTAATTTCTAAAGTGACAATTTAAGGACTTAGAAGACCTTTTTAATACTTCTAAAGAAACAAAAAAGAAAAATAAGACAATTACTGTATCAAAAGTAATAAACATATTGGCCAAATTGTCAAATATTACCTAAGAAGAACATTTTGAAAATAGCTTGTCTGTTGCGAGGCATTACGAGCATGTAGACCGGCTATTTTCACAACATGTAATGTCAAAATGTAATGGCTCAACTCTTACAATTCCTGCTCGTCAGGGTGGGGGTGCCCAGTTCACATATGATTATTTTGGGGGGTCGCGGCCTGAAACTTTTGAGAACCACTGGGTTAAGGCATTGGTATATATGTTACAGGGAAAATGGCATTCCAGGGAAATTGAAAGGGGTACGCTTGTTTTTATGCCCCTCATGCAATTCTGTAGAATCAACGCTAGAGGGCAATGCAAGCCAGACATGAGCCCCACACCACACACGCACGCATGCACAAACCAGCACGCACACACGCGCGTGTACACGCACACACACACACACACACACACACACACACACACACACACACACACACACACACACACACACACACACACACACACACACACACACACACACACACACACACACACACACACACACACACACACACACACACACACACACACCAGGGGGCGGGCCTGGCGGGCTATGTTAGTGCAGTGAGTGGCACTTGGGGCAAACGCAGTCCCCACACAACATCATTTACGATTCTGTGCCTATCGGTACATAACTCGGACGGCGCTTAAGTCGACTAGCAGACCATCGGTCCGGGTCGTCGCGGGCACTCGCGCCTGGAGGCGCTCGGGGCGCGACTCCTCGGCCTCAAGGTCTGCTAAGTCGGAGCGCCTTCCGTCATGGTCCAAAACTATACTTTATCAGCGAAAAAAAAGTAGTCCGCGGTTGTTTGAAAAAGTAATGTCCCAAGCTGGAGTCAAACCCCGGCTCCCAGTGGTAGTGGGTGGGGAGTCCAATGATTATCGAAGTGCGCCACTGAGGCTTGTACTAGTGGTGCAAAGTAACAAAGTAGATTTACTCAAGTACAATTTTGAGGTATTCGTACTTTACTTGAGTATTTCTCTCATATCATCCATTTCATTTTCAGCGTTCCCCTAGCGTAGCTTCCTGGTTAGTATGTTGTTGTTGTGGTCGTCGTCCTCGCATCAAAGCCCCGCCTCGCAGCACCGCCCCGTGCCTATAAAACAAGCGCTCCCCTTCAATTTCCCTGGAATGCCATTTTCCCTGTGACATATACAACACTATGAGAAACACTGTTCCCGATAATTAAAACATTCGACACTATGGAGGACACTGACACTGGTAGGCAAAAACTACCTTCTTTTTCATCCCATTATGAGAGACCCTGCTCCCGATAAAGCTATCAGGACTATGGAGGAAACAGCCTCCGATAAGACACTGGTAGGCAAAAACTACCTTCTTTTTCATCCCATTATGGAAGACCCTGCTCCCGATAATGCTTTCAGGACTATGGAGTACACTGCCTCCGATAAGACACTGGTAGGCAAAAACGACCTTATTTTTCATCCCATTATGGGAGACCCTGCTCCCGATAATGCTTTCAGGAAGTATATGATATGTATACGCGGACCAACAGACCGATAGTATAATTAAAACATGGTGAGGTACCAGGACAAAATATCATGGATTAAATCATTTAAAAGTCTTCGCTGAGCAGACAAACTCACGCTGACATACAACGGATGTAATAATTGTTTAGTCCCCGACTTCTTTGGGGTATTTCTGAAGGTGTTGTGTGTGCTTCTGGTTCAACTCTGCTGCCGAGCCAATAATATTAAGCTATGGAGAATGAACCGGTAAAGGAAATGAGTATATCCCACCTTCTGGAAACCAGGGCCTACAGTAATGCATAGAACCTATACAGCGCGCAGTCGGTAGCGCTGTCGCCTCACAGCTAGAAGGTCCTGGGTTCAACTCCCGCAGGGGACGCTGTGGGCGTGTTCTCTCTTCCGCGTCATCAGTGCCCATACCCTAGGTGGGGTTGGCGAAAGGGCCTTTCTGTGCGGAGTTTGCATGTTCTCCCCCTGTCTCCTAGGGTAGGTACCCTCACAAAAACATGCAGTAATCCTGGTCACTATACTGCCTCCCCCTGGCCAGCCAGGGCGCCTGATGGAGGGGAAGGGAACTGGTTAGAATAACGTGTTCCTTCCACGCGCTACGTCCAACCAGGGAAACTCTCCCCTGTCAGGTGACAAGAAGGTCAGTTGGCTCTCATGCATTGAAGGAGGCATGAGCTCGGCCCTGGCCTCCCTAGGTTGGCAGAGGGAAGGTAGTGCCCAGGATTACATAGACAATTGGCACTGGGTGTAAAAAATAGGGTTACAAAATCGTGGGATAAAAAAAAAAAAAACCTATACAGCGCCCAGGGAGCGGTTAGGGGGGTATAGTAGGGGGTACTAAGCACAAAAAATGGCCAAATCGTTACGCGGCGGATAAAAGCATGAAATTTGATACAGATGTCCCTTGGGTCATCCTAAAACATCCTAGAAGGGGTGCCCAAAAAAATCTTAAACAGGAAGTGACTTATGGACAAAATTCAAAATGGCCACCTAAACTGTTGACCGTTGACTCAAAAGACACCAAAAGAATCTCCAAAAAGCATAAAATTTGGCACATATGTCCCTTGGGTCATCCTAAGACATCCTAGAAGGGGTGCCCAAAGGAATCTGAAACAGGAAGTGAGTTATTGACTAAATTGAAAATGGCCGCCTAGTGTTGTCGATTGACTCAAAAGACAACTAAAGAATCTCATAAAAGCATACAATTTGGCACACATGTCTTTTTGGTCATCCTAAGACATCCTAGAAGGGGTGCCCAAAGAAATCTTAAGCAGGAACTGAGTTATTGACAAAATTGAAAATGGCCGCCTACAGTGTTATCTATTGACTCAAAAGACAACTAAAGAATCTCATAAAAGCATACAATTTGGCATACATGTCCCTTGGGTCATCCCAAGACATCCCAGAAGGGGTGCCCAAAAAAATCTTAAACAGGAAGTGAGTCATTGACAAAATTGAAAATGACCGCCTACAGTGTTGTCGATTGACTCAAAAGACAACTAAAGAATCTCATAATGGCATACATGTCCCTTGGGTCATCCTAAGACATCCTAGAAGGGGTGCTTGAAATTATCTGAAACAGGAAGTGAGTTATTGACTAAATTGAAAATGGCTGTGTACAGTCTTGACAGATGATGCAAAAGACACTCATAAAAAATAATCTCATAAAAGCATGACATTTGGTACAAATGTCCCTTGGGTGATCTGAATGCATCCTAAAAAAAGTTTGAATAGTCTCTCAATGGAAAACACTCCTCCCACACGGGCTGCACTGCTACAATATTCAAATCGAGCAGCCAATCTAGCATTTGGTCCAGAAGCCTGAAAGCTATGCAATCTCTACCATCTCCTGACAAATAAATTAAAGTCGCTGATTCGTGGACACCTTTATGGACACTCTTGCCAGAGGCTGCTTAAGTTTGTAGAGAACTCAAGTGTGGCTGCAAAGCTGAGCCCTTCTGTTCGAGAAAGTGTAGATGCCGGGATGCTGGGTTACCTTGCAGAGCATTATGCCAATGTGCTGGTAATTGCGAAATGGCACACATGAATACATGTAGTTACTAAACACTAATCACAAAAAAACAGTAATGATCAAGAAGAAAATACATGAGAAGATAGAGTGTAAAACAAGCAAGAAGATGTAGAGTGCAAAATAAATAAGATGCAGAGAGTAAAATAAGAATATGCAGAGTAAAATAAATGAGAATATGCAGAGAGTTAGATAAATAAAGAAGATTCAAAGAGTACAATAAAAAAATTATGCAGAAAGTAAAATAAATAAGTGATGTAGAAATGAAAACAGAAGGTAGACTACAAAATACGGCAAGTTATGCACTGCATAACCTGTCGTATTGAGTCTGCATAATATGCAGACTGCCATGGTCAACTGTTTAAACAGCCATTTAGAATTTCTTCAACATGGTCCCTTCCTAAAAAGTTTAATAAACAAGCAAACAAATAAATAACCCCTTCTAGGATATATTAAGAAGCACTCAATGTACGTACCAAATTATACACTTTTATGACGTCCCCTTATGTTTTCTTTTGTGTCAACTGCTTTTAGGCGGTCACTTCCTGTTTAAAACCTTTTTGGGCACCCCTTGTAGGATGCGTTCAGATCACCCAAGGGACATTTGTACCACATTTCATGCTTTTATGAGATTCTGTAGGTATCTTGCATCATCTTTAAACACTGTAGGCGGCCATTTTCAATTTAGTCAATAACTCACTTCCTGTTTCAGATTATTTTTGGCACCCCTTCTAGGATGTGTTAGGATGACCCAAGGGACATATGTGCCAAATTGTATACTTTTTGGAGATTCTATAGGCTTTTTGAGTCAATCGCCAACACTGTAGGCGGCCATTTTCAATTTAGTCAATAACTCACTTCCTGTTGAAGACTTTTTTGGGCACCCCTTCTAGGATGTCTTAGGATGACCCAAGGGACATGTGTGACACATTTTATACTTTTTGGAGATTATTTAGTTGTCTTTTGAGTCAATCGACAACACTAGGCGGCCATTTTCAATTTGGTCAATAACTCACTTCCTGTTTCAGATTTTTTTGGGCTCCCCTTCTAGGATGTCTTAGGATGACCCAAAGGACATGTGTGCCACATTTTATGCTTTTTGGAGATTATTTTGGTGTCTTTTGAGTCAACGGTCAACAGTTTAGGTGGCCATTTTGGATTTTGTCCATAACTCACTTCCTGTTTAAGATTTTTTTGGGCACCCCTTCTAGGATGTTTTAGGATGACCCAAGGGACATCTGTATCAAATTTCATGCTTTTATCCGCCGCGTAACGATTTTTCACTTAGTACCCCCTACTAGTAACGGTATGTGTCTTGCTAGCTCAGGGACGTGTGCTTATGAATACCACCACTTTTCTAGGGAGACCCGCTGTGATTGGCCAGTAGTCGCTGTGATTGACAGCTATAGTTTTTGCAACTATGCCTAAACCTAACCTTAACCTCAGTAAAACTATGCCTAAACCTAACCTTAACCCTAACCTCAGTAAAACTATGCCTAAACCTAACCTTAACCCTAACCTCAGTAAAACTATGCCTGCCAGGGAGAAAATAAGATAATAAAAAAGGTAAGGCGGGTCGGTCCCATAACGTTGGTGGAATCCATAATAACGCCTCAGGGACACTTTGACACATAGACTGGGCGGACAGGGGAGCGAACCAAGAACCTCCTGATTCCCAGATGGCTTAAAGGTGGCTCAAGTATCGACTCTCAAAGAGATGAAATGCATTATGTTTTTTTTTGCCCCCCTGTGAGTGCTGATGCTCTATTTGTTTTGTTCTTTGTCACAACCGTACACCCAACATAGTTTAAAGGATTGGGAGCTTACTGTATTCGTACTTTCTTTCCCTTTCTTTTTGTTCCACATTTCAGCAGGCCACCAGTTTGACACCCCTGGCTTAAATTAATGTGGGGCAATAATAGCTTAGAACTGCTGGTTGGGTTGGTCGATGTCTAGTATTGACGGTTGGTCAGCAGGTAAGTGAACACTGTCACTGATAAATAAATAAACATGGAAGGCACTGCTCCCGATATCGAAATAATATGAATAAAAACTATTCATAGTGAACACTGTCACTGATAAATAAATAAACATGGAAGGCACAGCTCCCGATATTAAAATTAAGTAAATAAAACTATTCATAGTGAACACTGTCACTGATAAATATATAAACATGGAAGGCACTGCTCCCGATATCAAAATAATATGAATAAAAACTATTCATAGTGAACACTGTCACTGATAAATAAATAAACAAACATGGAAAGCACTGCTCCCGATATCAAAATAATATGAATAAAAACTATTCATAGTGAACACTGTCACTGATAAATAAATAAACATGGAAGGCACAGCTCCCGATATTAAAATGAAGTAAATAAAAACTATTCATAGTGAACACTGTCACTGATAAATATATAAACAATGACCTAATCAGTGGCATCAGTGCATATGAGGATGGCTTTCTTCTTCTTCTAGTCTTTCCTCTCTCCTAACATTGGACCCTTTTCCTTGACATCGCCATTCTCTTCACTTCCATTTGCTGTAACAGAAGACAACATTGACCACATGAATAATTCTTGTACTGTATCTGCTCTTTATGATACTCGTAAAGATTGTGCATGTTTTCAAAGTGGGGACCCCAAAAGTATGTTCAAAAGTAGCAGATAAAAAAGAGTGGTTTCATTGTTTTCAGTGAATGTTTGTCTTTACATTAACCACAATGAACTGCAGTAATACTGATCACATGGTGTTTCTAGTTTCTCTGAATCTGAGTTATATAATTTAGTTGTTCTGTACAAGTGCCTTTGTACTAGTCCCGTGTCATCGCTGAGGGGTAGGGGTAGACGAGTACATGTCCCCTCCGATACACGTGACGTCGCCAGTCTTCTTTCTTTTCACCTGACAACTTTCACCAGGAGGATGCAATGTGTGCCGAGGAACACGCTATTCGTCTCAGTTCAGCTTGTTCAGTGTGTGTGTGTGTGTGTGTGTGTGTATATGTGCGTGTGCGCGTGTGTTTAGTTCTACTCCCCCCTGTTGTGACTGACTGACAATGTGACTGAGTTGTTGTCGTCCTAGTCTAGTCTTCTTTGTCTTGTCCTATGTTTTTCTCTTTTCTCTTTCTTTTCTCTTTTCTTCGGACTATGCAAGGGTAATAACTGGATGGTGGGCTGGGCACACTACAAATCCCAAACCTATGAACAGGTGCCCTGACCAACCTGAGTAGGAGTTGCTAGTGCAGTGACAGAGATCACCCTCAATGCCCGGTTTAAAGGCGCGGCCACGTTGGATACACTGCAGAGGATTAAAGCCCTATAGTTTCTGTGGTGGTGGGCATGAACTCTACCTCTATAGTTATATAAATCATCTGACATGTTACATAAACTGAATAACACCTTAGTTAAAAGTGTCTTAATAGCCTGTAGTTTAAGGACAATTAAAGTTTATTTAGCATTGGTGAAAATATGATTTAAAAATAAAAATATATATATACACAATTCTATTCCAGCTACCATTAGGACTTCACATTTATTCAGAACCGTTCCAATTCATGTTTAGCCAAAATATGACAAAGTATGAAGTATGTATAACTGATGGAGGCCTTTTTGCTGGACTCTGGAGGGCCCAGGCCTATAAAAGTGAATGTGGGTTACTGACTGACTGCCTTACTGACTCACTGATGGACTATTATATTCAATCATATTATTGAACTAATATGTTACAGTATGTGAAGGCAAACTCGACTGGAGCGAATGTGAAAAGAACGACTCATATTTGTGAACTTGTGCCAAGGTTTTAATAAACTAATTACTCTGTTTAGCAGAATTAATTCTGACATCTTGTGAGCGATGGAAACGTTCATTACCTGGGATGACACTGTGTATCTCAACAGTGTGGTTGATGTGTGGTAGGTGGACCCTGCAGGTCACGTTCCCTGCTCGCCTCACCGTCACGTTCCTCTGGACAGCGTAGCAGTGGCTGGAACCTCTGACTGTCACTGAGGGTTCAGCAGGGAGGAGGTTTCCCCCACTGTCCAGCCAAGACACCTCAGGTTGTGGATACCAGCACCCGGAATCACATGTCAAAGCAAAGACGTCGTCTTTTAGTCCAATTAAGATCACTGGCTGAGACACAGCGCCTGCAAAAACAAATAAACACAATCAATCAATCCATCCATCCATCCATCCCCCCAATCAATAAATCAATCCATCCATCCATCCACCCCCCCAGTCAATCAATCCATCCATCCTCCCTCCCCCAACTCTATCTCGCTCTCCCTCTGCAGTTGCAGTTCACAAGTCAAATTTGAGATATCTTGCAAAAGAAAAAAAAAAAAAAGTTTAAAGCCAACTTCCCATCAACGTTCTGAAAACTAAACCTTACCAACTCTGAGCTGGATCAAACTGCTGCTGTGCAGGGTTGGAAGAAAACACTTGAACGATCCCTCGTCTGAGAGGGATCGTTCAAGTGTTCACTGTTCACTGCTCCCGATATCAAAATAATATGAATAAAAACTATTCATAGTGAACACTGTCACTGATAAATAAATAAACATGGAAGGCACAGCTCCCGATATTAAAATGAAGTAAATAAAAACTATTCATAGTGAACACTGTCACTGATAAATATATAAACAATGACCTAATCAGTGGCATCAGTGCATATGAGGATGGCTTTCTTCTTCTTCTAGTCTTTCCTCTCTCCTAACATTGGACCCTTTTCCTTGACATCGCCATTCTCTTCACTTCCATTTGCTGTAACAGAAGACAACATTGACCACATGAATAATTCTTGTACTGTATCTGCTCTTTATGATACTCGTAAAGATTGTGCATGTTTTCAAAGTGGGGACCCCAAAAGTATGTTCAAAAGTAGCAGATAAAAAAGAGTGGTTTCATTGTTTTCAGTGAATGTTTGTCTTTACATTAACCACAATGAACTGCAGTAATACTGATCACATGGTGTTTCTAGTTTCTCTGAATCTGAGTTATATAATTTAGTTGTTCTGTACAAGTGCCTTTGTACTAGTCCCGTGTCATCGCTGAGGGGTAGGGGTAGACGAGTACATGTCCCCTCCGATACACGTGACGTCGCCAGTCTTCTTTCTTTTCACCTGACAACTTTCACCAGGAGGATGCAATGTGTGCCGAGGAACACGCTATTCGTCTCAGTTCAGCTTGTTCAGTGTGTGTGTGTGTGTGTGTGTATATGTGCGTGTGCGCGTGTGTTTAGTTCTACTCCCCCCTGTTGTGACTGACTGACAATGTGACTGAGTTGTTGTCGTCCTAGTCTAGTCTTCTTTGTCTTGTCCTATGTTTTTCTCTTTTCTCTTTCTTTTCTCTTTTCTTCGGACTATGCAAGGGTAATAACTGGATGGTGGGCTGGGCACACTACAAATCCCAAACCTATGAACAGGTGCCCTGACCAACCTGAGTAGGAGTTGCTAGTGCAGTGACAGAGATCACCCTCAATGCCCGGTTTAAAGGCGCGGCCACGTTGGATACACTGCAGAGGATTAAAGCCCTATAGTTTCTGTGGTGGTGGGCATGAACTCTACCTCTATAGTTATATAAATCATCTGACATGTTACATAAACTGAATAACACCTTAGTTAAAAGTGTCTTAATAGCCTGTAGTTTAAGGACAATTAAAGTTTATTTAGCATTGGTGAAAATATGATTTAAAAATAAAAATATATATATACACAATTCTATTCCAGCTACCATTAGGACTTCACATTTATTCAGAACCGTTCCAATTCATGTTTAGCCAAAATATGACAAAGTATGAAGTATGTATAACTGATGGAGGCCTTTTTGCTGGACTCTGGAGGGCCCAGGCCTATAAAAGTGAATGTGGGTTACTGACTGACTGCCTTACTGACTCACTGATGGACTATTATATTCAATCATATTATTGAACTAATATGTTACAGTATGTGAAGGCAAACTCGACTGGAGCGAATGTGAAAAGAACGACTCATATTTGTGAACTTGTGCCAAGGTTTTAATAAACTAATTACTCTGTTTAGCAGAATTAATTCTGACATCTTGTGAGCGATGGAAACGTTCATTACCTGGGATGACACTGTGTATCTCAACAGTGTGGTTGATGTGTGGTAGGTGGACCCTGCAGGTCACGTTCCCTGCTCGCCTCACCGTCACGTTCCTCTGGACAGCGTAGCAGTGGCTGGAACCTCTGACTGTCACTGAGGGTTCAGCAGGGAGGAGGTTTCCCCCACTGTCCAGCCAAGACACCTCAGGTTGTGGATACCAGCACCCGGAATCACATGTCAAAGCAAAGACGTCGTCTTTTAGTCCAATTAAGATCACTGGCTGAGACACAGCGCCTGCAAAAACAAATAAACACAATCAATCAATCCATCCATCCATCCATCCCCCCAATCAATAAATCAATCCATCCATCCATCCACCCCCCCAGTCAATCAATCCATCCATCCTCCCTCCCCCAACTCTATCTCGCTCTCCCTCTGCAGTTGCAGTTCACAAGTCAAATTTGAGATATCTTGCAAAAGAAAAAAAAAAAAAAGTTTAAAGCCAACTTCCCATCAACGTTCTGAAAACTAAACCTTACCAACTCTGAGCTGGATCAAACTGCTGCTGTGCAGGGTTGGAAGAAAACACTTGAACGATCCCTCGTCTGAGAGGGATCGTTCAAGTGTTCACTGTTCACTGCTCCCGATATCAAAATAATATGAATAAAAACTATTCATAGTGAACACTGTCACTGATAAATAAATAAACATGGAAGGCACAGCTCCCGATATTAAAATGAAGTAAATAAAAACTATTCATAGTGAACACTGTCACTGATAAATATATAAACAATGACCTAATCAGTGGCATCAGTGCATATGAGGATGGCTTTCTTCTTCTTCTAGTCTTTCCTCTCTCCTAACATTGGACCCTTTTCCTTGACATCGCCATTCTCTTCACTTCCATTTGCTGTAACAGAAGACAACATTGACCACATGAATAATTCTTGTACTGTATCTGCTCTTTATGATACTCGTAAAGATTGTGCATGTTTTCAAAGTGGGGACCCCAAAAGTATGTTCAAAAGTAGCAGATAAAAAAGAGTGGTTTCATTGTTTTCAGTGAATGTTTGTCTTTACATTAACCACAATGAACTGCAGTAATACTGATCACATGGTGTTTCTAGTTTCTCTGAATCTGAGTTATATAATTTAGTTGTTCTGTACAAGTGCCTTTGTACTAGTCCCGTGTCATCGCTGAGGGGTAGGGGTAGACGAGTACATGTCCCCTCCGATACACGTGACGTCGCCAGTCTTCTTTCTTTTCACCTGACAACTTTCACCAGGAGGATGCAATGTGTGCCGAGGAACACGCTATTCGTCTCAGTTCAGCTTGTTCAGTGTGTGTGTGTGTGTGTGTGTGTGTATATGTGCGTGTGCGCGTGTGTTTAGTTCTACTCCCCCCTGTTGTGACTGACTGACAATGTGACTGAGTTGTTGTCGTCCTAGTCTAGTCTTCTTTGTCTTGTCCTATGTTTTTCTCTTTTCTCTTTCTTTTCTCTTTTCTTCGGACTATGCAAGGGTAATAACTGGATGGTGGGCTGGGCACACTACAAATCCCAAACCTATGAACAGGTGCCCTGACCAACCTGAGTAGGAGTTGCTAGTGCAGTGACAGAGATCACCCTCAATGCCCGGTTTAAAGGCGCGGCCACGTTGGATACACTGCAGAGGATTAAAGCCCTATAGTTTCTGTGGTGGTGGGCATGAACTCTACCTCTATAGTTATATAAATCATCTGACATGTTACATAAACTGAATAACACCTTAGTTAAAAGTGTCTTAATAGCCTGTAGTTTAAGGACAATTAAAGTTTATTTAGCATTGGTGAAAATATGATTTAAAAATAAAAATATATATATACACAATTCTATTCCAGCTACCATTAGGACTTCACATTTATTCAGAACCGTTCCAATTCATGTTTAGCCAAAATATGACAAAGTATGAAGTATGTATAACTGATGGAGGCCTTTTTGCTGGACTCTGGAGGGCCCAGGCCTATAAAAGTGAATGTGGGTTACTGACTGACTGCCTTACTGACTCACTGATGGACTATTATATTCAATCATATTATTGAACTAATATGTTACAGTATGTGAAGGCAAACTCGACTGGAGCGAATGTGAAAAGAACGACTCATATTTGTGAACTTGTGCCAAGGTTTTAATAAACTAATTACTCTGTTTAGCAGAATTAATTCTGACATCTTGTGAGCGATGGAAACGTTCATTACCTGGGATGACACTGTGTATCTCAACAGTGTGGTTGATGTGTGGTAGGTGGACCCTGCAGGTCACGTTCCCTGCTCGCCTCACCGTCACGTTCCTCTGGACAGCGTAGCAGTGGCTGGAACCTCTGACTGTCACTGAGGGTTCAGCAGGGAGGAGGTTTCCCCCACTGTCCAGCCAAGACACCTCAGGTTGTGGATACCAGCACCCGGAATCACATGTCAAAGCAAAGACGTCGTCTTTTAGTCCAATTAAGATCACTGGCTGAGACACAGCGCCTGCAAAAACAAATAAACACAATCAATCAATCCATCCATCCATCCATCCCCCCAATCAATAAATCAATCCATCCATCCATCCACCCCCCCAGTCAATCAATCCATCCATCCTCCCTCCCCCAACTCTATCTCGCTCTCCCTCTGCAGTTGCAGTTCACAAGTCAAATTTGAGATATCTTGCAAAAGAAAAAAAAAAAAAAGTTTAAAGCCAACTTCCCATCAACGTTCTGAAAACTAAACCTTACCAACTCTGAGCTGGATCAAACTGCTGCTGTGCAGGGTTGGAAGAAAACACTTGAACGATCCCTCGTCTGAGAGTTGCACCCTGGACAGCTTCAGTGAGACGTTACCATGAGGCAACTCCTCTGCAAAAAGGGACGTCCTCTGTTGGTACAGCGGGTTCAGAGAGTGGGAAACCTCATGCCCCTGTTGTCTGACGTGCGCGTACACTGGCTTCAGGTCGGGTCTCGACTACTCCACCGTCTTCTTGGCCACATTGATAGACGGCTCAATTTGGCAAGGAAGGGTCACGTCCTCCCCTGCTTTGGCCAGGATGGCCTGAGAGGGGCCGATCACCTGATGTCCTCCTTAAAACAAAAACAAAACCAGAATCAGAATAGTCTTTACTGTCGCATAACAGGTTTACAGGTGTAAAACACAGTGGGTGAAATTCGTTTTTGTGCATGCACCATAATTTTTGCCGTTTCCAGAAAGAAAAATTATAACGGCCTAGTGTAGTGATATTAATCCTTAATGTTTTTTTCTTTATTTACATGTATGCTGTTTGTCTGGTACAGAGATGCTAAGTATATGTTACTTAGATAGTATGTTATAGACAGTTGCTACGTGTGATGTCTACCTGCTATACTAGTTACTTTGTAGCACTTAATTGCTTTCCTAGCACTCTATTTACGCAACTGCCTACTGTTCCTTGTTCATGTTGGGATTAATGATGTAATGGTGTTTTGGGCATTGAACATTAGGCCAGCCACAATTATGACTGACAATTATTTGAGATCATCTCAATTGTGCTGCATAACTGCTATATTGTTTAAATTCACGTATGTTTTTTGTTTTTTTTAAGGGGGGGGGGGGTGAACACCTTTCTAAGGGAGATTAAGAAGTGATAAATACCTCCCCCTTGGCCTCCTGAAAGGTGGATTTTCAGGCCTGTTTTAAAGTAAGCCAGCTAGTGATCCACATTTTTTAATGGATGGGGTCAGGGCATTCCACACTTGGGTGGCAGTGCTGTAGATGTAATTTCCATTGCCAAGTGACCAATTTGTAATTGTATACAAAACATTCCAAACATTCCTGACACAACAACAGCAAAGGGCTGGTGCTGGCTCTAAGCTATGTTTTTTTCTGTAAAGTTGGTTGTAAATCTTGGTAGTTGTGGGTTGTGAGTTTTTGGGGCTTGTTTCTAAAGTGTGGTTGCTTATTTGGGCTTGTTTCTAAAGTGTGGTTGCTTATTTGGGCTGGTTTCTGAAGTGTGGTTGCTTATTTGGGCTTGTTTCTAAAGTGCAGTTGCTTATTTGGGCTTGTTTCTGAGGTGTAGTTGCTTATTTGGGCTTGTTTCTGAAGTGTAGTTGCTTATTTGGGCTTGTTTCTAAAGTGCAGTTGCTTATTTGGGCTTGTTTCTGAGGTGTAGTTGCTTATTTGGGCTTGTTTCTGAAGTGTAGTTGCTTATTTGGGCTTGTTTCTAAAGTGTAGTTGCTTATTTGGGCTTGTTTCTAAAGTGTAGTTGCTTATTTGGGCTTGTTTCTAAAGTGCGGTTGCTTATTTGGGATAGTTTCCTAATGTGCTTTAGGTTTATAAACCGGTGGTTCTTAAACATTTTCATGGCAAGGACCCCCAGATAGGGATTAGTATGCATTTGTCCGCAGAGCCCCCATCTGGAAATATTTTTTGTGAGGGATGCGTTGTGAGCTTGTAGATCGGCTATTTTCAAATAGCCGTAGCCTAGGCACTTCTTTTGATTGATTGATTGATGTTTGATTGATGTACTTTATTTAGTAAGACATGAGAAACAGTACATGGAAGTACAATTCACAATACAAGGTCTACTAAACTGGATAACTCATAAAAGCACTAAGCTTGTTTAAAATGAGTTCCCACGCACACAAATAATGATGACATATAAGAGACAGACAGCTTTACACTACTATACAGAACGTCATACGATCAGCTTACAGGTTACTGGTATTAAACATAAGAAATATGTACGAGAAAAACGTTCGAGGGGGTAAACCGCTCTAAAAGATCACTTACAGGTGGCTGCAATTTGTAACTGGCCCCTGTAAAAAATCCAAGCTTATCATCAGGTTTGCGAGGTTTTCTCTCGCAAAACCTGGCAACACTCGCTGGCAGTAAGATATGGCATTGCTTCTCAAAGTGGGGTCTGGGGACCCTCAGGGGTCCTTGCGGGGGTACCAGGGGGTCCCGAGCAAAAGTAGTGAATATAGCATCACAATAATTTTAACCACTTTATCCATTCATATGTTGGCTAGGCTATTAAAAAATAGCAGATATACAAGCTCACAGCACGGCACTGTACATCATTAAAATCTTCTCTTCCGGGGGGTCCCTGGCACAAAACATTTTCAGATGGGGGTCTGCGGCCACATCACATGCATTCATTTAGGGGTCCTTGACATGAAAAGGTTTGAGAACCACTGAGTTATGGGACTTCCCAGCCAGGGATGATGATAATGATATAGATGATATATAGAAAGATAATGAAAATATATTATTCTGGAATTGGTCACTTTCGGTGCCGTTTCCACAGCAGAAAACCATCCGTTCCTTTTTTTTATTTCAATGAATCAAGTTACAGCCGTCTGCCAGCCTGCAGATGACTGGGTCATGGATGCTATATTGATAATTCTCATCACCAAATGCATAGTCTCAGGTACTGTCATATATCTCACGTGAGTAGTACTGTACTGAAATTGGGAGAACGCCTCTCCTACTGCACAAAAGCTGTCTTTTATATTGTGAGCTTGTAGATCTTTTTTTTTTTTGTGACAACTGCATGGCATAACATACAGCAAGGTCCACCTTCCAAGCAGGCGTGATTCAGCCAGTGGAGACAGTCAGGGGCGCGGTTTGAATTCCCGTGGGCAAGGTAGGGTTTGGCACCTTCCAAATCACGCGCCAGGGAGAGCAGAGCAGCTGAGAGCACGTAGACCACGTACAGTACTAGCCATGGATTCACGACGTTCGTCCGTCACGAGCGTCATGGATGAACTTGAACCTGGTGTTTGCACTTTCTCCATTTACAACCCGTACATCTACATAAACGTTCAGATTTCAAATATAAGGTGCTGACCTCATGGCCACGGATGTTACAATTATGTTCGGCCCCTCAGAAGTACCCGTTTCTTCCGTATACATAAAAAAAAAAGCATTTTTATCCGATCGGTGGCTATTTTCTCCATATGCTTTCAACTACGCGACCTTATCGGTTGAGGGGTGTATTGCACGCTGATACATTATAACTATGCGAAAATGGCCACCGATCGGTTTAAAATGCTTTTTATTGCACAATACGGAAGCTACGGGTACTTCTGAGGGCCCGAACATATTTGTAGCATCCGTGGCCATGAGATAAGTACTTTATATTTTAAATCTGAACGTTTATGTAGATGTACGGGTTGCAAATGGAGAAAGTGCAAACACCAGGTTGAAGTTCACCCATGACGGTCGTGTATACATGGCTACAGTAACCCGTTCTTTAAACCCCAGCTGCTTTACCTGTCAGTAACTCGGCTGTAAATAACTTATTATATTGTATGCATTTCAACGTCTACTCTAGACAGCGCAGCTTACCTTCCACATGCGTGTTGCTGATCAATATCAGGAAAGTGTGGAAATTAATCCATGACTTCACACTCACGGTGCCAGTGGACATTTGGAGCAACATGCCGTACTTCGAACACATGTGTTTGCTGTGTTCCCTTTCCTGCCTGTAGAAACTTTGTCCAAGCCTTGCGTACAATTTGGATCACACTTGTGAGAGAGACGAGATGACCGCAAGTATAGTCTAGCGATGGTTGTGTGTTGTGTCACCTGATCTACTATGAGTATGAATCACAGCTGTGTTCCGTAAGCAACGATAACGGAGCAACGGTGGACGATCTCTTCAGAATAAGAGTACCCTCTAGATTCCATTGAAAAACGGTTAATTTGCACATTAAAACTATAAGCATTTAAACGACATATTGTGTTTCTATACAACACATATTATGTTTCTGTGTAACAAGAAGGGATTTAAAACATTAATAATTTATCTAAATGGATAAGTGCTGTTCAAAGGAGTGCATACCCTGCTGAAAAAACCAGCACAAACCAGCTTATGGTGGTTGCTGGTTTTAGCTGGTTTTAGCTGGTATTAGCTGGTCTTAGCTGGTCTTAAGCTGGTTTAGATGGCATACCAGGCTGGACAAGCTGGTCAGGCTGGTCAGGCTGGTTTGCCAGTGTAGTTGGTTAGCTGGTCACTAAGCTGGATTCT
This sequence comes from Gymnoscopelus braueri, assembly GCF_963280865.1. Lineage (NCBI taxonomy): Eukaryota > Metazoa > Chordata > Actinopteri > Myctophiformes > Myctophidae > Gymnoscopelus > Gymnoscopelus braueri. The sequence continues at coordinate 12,025,071 of NC_137620.1, read as the reverse complement.
GCTGGTCTTTGCTGGTCAGCCAGCTGGCTGGCTGGACTGACCAGCAAAGCCAAGCTGGTAGCTGGTCTTTGCTGGTCAAATGGGTGGACTGCCCAGCAAAGACCAGCTTACCAGCTAGACTTAGCTGGTCAGATGGCTGGACACTGGACAGACCAGCAACCAAGCTTAGCAGCTGGTCAAGTTTGGTTAGATCAGTGGTTCTCAACATGTGGATCGGGACTCCCAGGGGGGTCCCCACGTGATTTGGGGGTGGTCCCCAGATGACAGTGAAGTGATAATTTAAGGACCTTTAAGACCTTTTTAGTACCTAAAAAAAACCACCATTACTGCATCAAAAGTAATCAACAAACTATACTATAAAAAAATGTCAAACATTGGCCAAATTGTCTAACAATAATAATAATATAAGAAAACATTTTGAAAATAGCAGATCTACAAGCTCACAACACCTTCCTTGCGAGGCGTTGTGAGCTTGAAGATCTGCTATTTTCACAATAGAGTCAAACTAAACGTAATGCATCAACTCCTACATTCCAAGTGCTTTAAGGGTGGGGGGTCCCCAGTTCAAATATGATTATTTTGGGACGTCGCGGCCTGAAAGGGTTGAGGACCACTGGGTTAGATCACGTGTGTGTTTCCCAAAACAGTGGGTCGGGGCCCATTTGTGGGTCATGTACACATCACGAGGAAAGATCCTTTTTTTTGTTTCCTACAAAAATATATTACTATATTATTTCAAAACATTTCCCACCCAAAAATCTAAAATCTTCATCAATAAAAAAAACAAATAAATACAAAATCTAAGAAATTCCATCAATTAATAAAAAAAAGCATGCAGTGAAAATAGCAGATCTACAAGCGTTGTGAGCTTGCAGATCTGCTATTTTAACTAGTTTGGATCCCGGGGAGACATCATACCTGCCATTAGACTGTGAAGATTTTCTTCTGTTACAATTGCCCCCCCCCCCCAGTATATACAGTATATTGTATTGTATTGTATTGTATTGTATTGTATTGTATTGTATTGTATTGTATTGTATTGTATTGCATTGTATTTTACTTTACATTTCTTGTCCTTTGCTTGTGATGTGACATAAATATTATATTTAATAATAATAATAAGTGTAATAATAATAATAATAATAATAATAATAATAATAATGTATTATTATTATCATGACAACATTCATCCAAACTTATTTACTTAATTTCGCAATTGGCAAATAATATGCTAGTTTGATTCTAAATAACACTTTTTTTTGCTATGGTTACCAAAATGAACAGATCTACAGATCTACATCTTGTCGCAATTTGACGTGTTGTGAGCTTGTACATCTGTTTTTACAGAGAAGTGGGCCCTTTATGGGCCCTGAGCAGTGTTGCCATATCTGCTTATAATAAGTGACTTTGGTCTTGTTTTTCTGTAAAGTTGCTTGTAAATATTAGTGAAATATTTCACTTATTATTTTTGAATAGCAGATCTACAAGCTCACAATGTGTTGCAAATGCGACGCACTGTGAGCTTGTAGATCGGCTATTTTCAAATAGGTTTAAAGTGCAAATGTCGCTTCTTTTGGGCTTAATTTTTTTCACAGACCTGGCTGCTTATTTCTCTCACAAAATCTGGCAACACTGTCTCAGCAGGCTCGCGACCCTTGAACTCTATGTCCGCGACCGCTCGAGATGCGCGGGGAGAACGAATGCTGTCTGACAGTCGAGCTGCCTCCCTGCAGGCTGGAGCTCTCACTTCAATAGAAAGTTAGATAAATTGCGTTGCTTTGGATTCATCTAAAATAATTATAAACCGGCTTCAGAGAAGATAAAAGAAAGAAGAAGAAGCGGCGGACATTTTAGGTGAGTGTTGACACACAGAAATACTATTTATGTAGGCGTTTTAGGCTACTATTACTGTATTGAAGTGCGTAGGCTGCTGTGTTCGAAGTCAATCACAAGTGACTCATGTCATGACCCAACTCTACACATTTAGTTATTTAATTTGTCTTGATAAAGGGATTATGACAATAATTACAATAAATTATTGTGGGAATATACAATATAATTTATACTATAGGCCACTACTGCTTGCCTGTGTGCCGCTCAAAACTAAATTCAGAATATGACGTCTGTGTGTGTGTGTGTGTGTGTGTGTGTGTGTGTGTGTGTGTGTGTGTGTGTGTGTGTGTGTGTGTGTGTGTGTGTGTGTGTGTGGACACATGCTTTCAGTGATGAAGCTACAGAGTGTTTTAATATCCCGTGAACTCTGAACATTAATGATTCCCTTGTCTGTCTGTCTGTCTGTCTGTGTGTGTGTGTGTGTGTGTGTGTGTGTGTGTGTGTGTGTGTGTGTGTGTGTGTGTGTGTGTGTGTGTGTGTGTTATTATTACACATTTCTTTGGCTGCAGTGGCCAAAATGAATGGTTTGCAGCCCTACTAAAAGAGAAAAAGGAAGAGAGAACCATTATGTGTTATGCCCCCCCCCTCCCACAAAGAGAAGAAAACAGTTTGAAGGTAAAGTGATATTGTTTTGTTAAATGTTAAAGTAATCATTGCTTGTTCAGTAACAGGGGTCTCCCAGACTCTCCACCTCTTTAGTAAGCCGAAAATGCATTTCCAGGAATACCAAATTTAACCAATCAGAACTCATACAGGATACAGGATAAATAAGTTACAATTGGAAGTGATGACACAAAGAAGTGGGCATACAAAATTTGAACCCATTTAGACCAGGAACGCATCTGTGTAATTGTTTTGATTTCTTTGGCTAGACCTTTGGCTTCAAAAATAGCAGATCTACAAGCTCATAGCGCGACACCGAGTGGCGCGCTATGAGCATGTAGATCTGCTATTTTTGAAAATCTTTGAATATATATGTTTTAAAGTGAACATTTGTACCTCAAATCTTTTTCCTTTTATGTTCAAAAAACTTTTAGGATTTAGAGAGCATTTTTAGAATCGGCCCCAGGTCTTAATGGGTTAAAGCTGCACTATGTAACTTTCCTCTTCTACCCCGGATTTGAACCCGGTTTCCTGAGCAAGTGCTGTAACCTTTTACCATTGAGCTAATAGAGCCTGCCTGCTTGCTCAGGTGATACATTGAATCTTGACCATCAGATCAAAATTCATGTCAGATCCTGTGTCTAGGTGAGACATGACCTTTGACACTATCTAAATGTCTCAATAGAAGAGCAGGGAGACTAAATACAACCACCCGAATTATATAAGTTATATTGTATTATTTGTATTAACATACTCTAACATACAGATTGTATAAGTTATATTGTATTAATATACTCTACGATACAGGTTGCATAAAATTACATTTTATTCCACTTTAACTTTCTAACAAAAAACATCTTGTTTTATCCAAAATATATTACTTGCACTACCTTTAGACTCTGACTCGTCTGAATACGGTGGAGATGCTGTTGTTCCCCAAGCTATCCACGACGAAATGTCAAGTACAGTCATACCCAGAAGAAGGCCAAAGAGTTGGAGCTGGACCTACAGCATCTTAAAACTAAGTAAGCAATGACTAATGTTAACGAAACAGTTGCATGAGTTTGCTCTTCTCTTTTTGTATATATCGATATGTTGGTTATTTGTTCTCATGTTCTTTTTTACTTAGATCTTGACCACAAATGTTAAAAAACATTATATAGAAAGCATGTTAAATGGAGTGGACAGATGCTAGGCTCATTATTAAACTGGTATCCTACTAAGGCATACATCAATTCAGTTTTTATTTTTTATTTTTCCGTACCCTGTTCATGCTTTAAGATGCAACAAATTAGAGATTGCAAAACAGAAACTGGAGGAAGGGCCTCAATATAGCTCTGCAGCAAAGCCTGACATCCCTGCTGCAGATAAGCAAACCAGTGACAGCATAGGTGTGTTTAGACAGTGATACTGTTCTACGGAAAATGGTGACAATGTGTACAATATAAGTACTGTGATACTGCCAAAAGGAGCTTAAATATGATTCTCTACATTTTCAGTTGCAACTTCCTCCGTTTCCTCTTCCCCCGAGTCAGACGATTTGGCATCGACACCTGGGATGTTTGACGGCAACGGTGACAAGGTATTGAAGAAACATACTGTGTAGGACAGTGGTTCTTAAAAGTGGGGTTCCACAGTGTCCCCAGCTAAATAAGAAACAGTTATCATTTCAAAAATAGGCAACGTGTCATGATGCATCGTGAGCTTGTAGATCAGCTATGTTTTGCTATTTTTGAACTATTTTTGAACAGTTTTGCCTATGGCATGAACAAAATAGGGATGCCGGGTGGAAAAGGTTAATTTCACTACTATTTTACCAGCTAGAATGTAATCCAATGACAATGTACTGTATAAGAATTACTTCAACTCTCCCCACCTACAGTATAGACAGTTGTAGAATTCTGTACTAAATGTAATCCAACAATTAACATCTTCTCTATTGGAGGTCCATGGCACCAACTCTTTTCTAAATGGGTCCACATTTGGGGGTCCTTGAAAATGTAATTTCTTTACAGTAAATTCTGTTTGAAGTGGGCCTGCTTTTGTCAAAAATGAGTCTGAAATGTCATGGTAAAATGTTTTTTAATTTCTAAAACATGTGTTGTTTTCTTCTGTTTCAGGTCCACATTGGCTCTGGTGTGTGGCTCGAAAAGGAGATCTGGAAGATGGTGGCAGCAAACACCAAGGACTCCCTGTTCATGAAGGAGCTTGCTGTTGCCATTTGGGGGACAACAACCCTGAAGACCATGCAGGAGCCTTACAAAGAATGCCCCACTAGCAAGGGGGAGGCCAAACCCCCCTGACCGCAGGACTCAGAAGAGGTATGTTTACTGAGGGGTGGGGGGGTTCATTATGACTTGATCTCATAATTCAATCTGCTCTGTGCATGACTGTAGTTCTCTTTTCCAGAAGGTGGAATTCCCGTTAGCGTTACCTGTTCAGTTTTTCATACCTTCATTTGGTTGTCTCAGCAGCATACTGTTTCAACCAGAAACACATATGGAGATGTTGGTTGTAGCCAATCAAATGAAGCTATGAAAAACTGATCGGGAAACGGGAATGTCACCTTCTGGAAAAGAGATTATATTAAGCTTATTAATCAATCATAAAAGAAAATACTCTATTGTAATAAAATCGATTTTATGGCTGAAAGAAATGCCGATCTACAAGCTTGCAACTCGTTGGACGTGTTGTGAGCTTGTAGATCAAAAAAGTAATCAATAGAATAATCGCAAGTAGAATAATTGGTAGTGGCAGCCCTACATGCATGTTTGGCAGGGGTAGCTTTTTCCCCCAAATTGTTGTTGTCCATTGTAGCCATCTGACTTATTGCCTGCCCACTGTCCACCCACCTTTTTCATTCAAATGCATGTTTTCTAACTGAACTGAAACACGGGGTTAAAAAAACACTTCACCCCATTTTCAACTCATCTTCATATAATTGGTCCTCACTAATACACATTTTAAGATGGCACCATTTATGTCTACTCACTCTGTGTTTCGTTGATAGGTCGTGGACAGTTTAGAAACCTGCCTACCTTTGACATCATCGGTAGGCAGGTTTGGTCATTTAGAACAACTTTATTTGTTCATTATTAATGCAAGAACAATGGCTTCTACTTCTGCATGCAAACTTTCCAGGTAGAGACACACTGTAGTTTCTATTAGCTTGGAATCTCCATTGGTGATGTCACTGGTAGGCAGGTTTCTGAACTGTCCACATTCCACCAATGAGTGGCAGAACGAGTAGACAGAAATGGTGCCATTGTATAATGAACATTAGCGAGGATCAGTTAGTTATATGAAGATAAGGTTGAAAATGGGTGAAGTTTAAGTTACTTTAAGTTTTTCTCAAAACATCACAATTCATTTAACTCACCCCATGCAGTATATTGCTAATTATATTTGTTTTATTGTTGGGGGTTCTTGTTTGTTTTCTTTCAGACTGTTTCCATTGGTGGCTGCAGGGGCAGAACATTCTCACAAAGAGGAAGGCCATGGACCATGGCCAGGACATCAATAGAAAGGACAAGAAATTGTGTGTCTGTGTAGGGGGGGGTTGATATGGGGGTAATGCTTTATAGCGCCACCAGCAGGCCGATTTTTGCAAGACACATTTTTGGCTGCAACTTTACAGATGTTTTCCAAACATCACACACATCGGTATACAGTATCTCCATAGTCATGTAATCAAGACGGATCTGTCCGATTTTTCATATTCTCTCACTCTTTTCCAGTCATTTGAACACTGTGTGTGTGTTAGTGTGTTCCTCAGGTTGAAGTTCATGTATTTATGTGTTTATTTATACATTTATTTGTTATTTAAATGTTGTTTTTGAGGTTTTTTTTATAAGTGTTTAATAAATTATTGTTATGTATGAAATTGATACATGATTATTTATGACTTTGTGGATTTTGCTCACTTTTATATAGGCTACTGTAGGCTACTGTTTTTTAAATATACCACGTGCTGTGGGCACCTGGCTGAAATTCACCATGATCATGCATCCTCTCCAGCAAAGTTGGTCACTGCATATCCAGAATACACCTGAATACACATAAATACCAGATAGCAGCTTAAACCAGCTTAAACCAGCTACCAGCTAAACCATCATAAATACCAGCTACCAGCTTAAACCAGCTAAACCATCATAAATACCAGCTACCAGCTTAAACCAGCTAAACCATCAAAAATACCAGCTACCAGCTTAAACCAGCTAAACCATCAAAAATACCAGCTACCAGCTTAAACCAGCTAAACCATCATAAATACCAGCTACCAGCTTAAACCAGCTAAACCATCAAAAATACCAGCTACCAGCTTAAACCAGCTACCAGTTTAAACCAGCAAAACCTACCACCTTAAGCTGGTCAACCACCAAGACCAGCTTAAGGTGTGTTTTGGACGTCCAAAACACACCTTAAGGTGGTCAACCACCAAGACCAGCTAAAACCAGCTGGTCCAGCTTAGGCTGGTCTAAGCTGGTTTTTTCAGCAGGGTAGCCTATACAAATTGGACACTGGACAGGAGACGGTGCTTAGTACCGGAACTTCTGAGGTACGCACGCGTTCGGGGAGACCCCCTCTACACCGCCACACTCTCCGCTAAGCGGGAGAGGTGTATTTTGAAAAGTGGCGGGCCGTCCAGTGAGGTCAGGGGTCAGAAAAGGGCCGTTTTCAGACAATAGTGTATACAAATTGGACACTGGACAGGAGACGGTGCTTAGTGAGTCCGAGCGTTGCATTCCAGTCATGTGTGTACAGGCAATAGATGAGACATTTCGTGTTTACATTCTAGACTAGACAGTTTAGCTGAAGTTCTTCATTCTTCGTTCAGATTAACCGTCATTGAGTAAGATGCAATGTCATGCTCAAGGACGCTTTGACAGGACATGTAGTAGGAATTCAACCTGGAACTAAAGACTGAAATAGCCAGTAACAACCAGGTTACTGTGCCACTTCCGTCAGGATGTGTACAGTATGCTAGCTATTTTAAAACTACACTGCTTTACTTTCACACTGTTGCACTCATTCGTACCTGGGAACTGCCCAGTACCTTTACTGAAGGCTGCAGATCTACATCTACATCTGCTATTTTCACTATTTTTGTATTATTTTAATAATCGTAAATAAGGCCCAAGTTTGAAATAATCGTGATATTGATTTGAAGTCATATCACCAAGCCTTACTGTGGAGTGTGACCTTTTGCAGTTTAACCACCCCTCCGTAGTAGCATTATGTTTGTTTTCAGGACAGAATGTGTTTTTTGACAGAGTTGTGACTGCGTATGAGGAGCCGTCACTTTGACGACATGATTCAAAGTGTCATCTCATTCATCATTCATTCACGTTCCTATGAACTAATTCTTTCTAAATGAATGAATGATTTATAATCGTAAAATCTCCCTCTATCTGTTATTAACTGTGTTTACATAATGGAGACATTTTTACCAATCCAAGTTGATATTTTGATACTAACTCAAATAAGTTAACTACAAGAGCTTTACATTTTGCCTCACAGTGACATCTGAATGAAACACACCCATTAATGTTGGTATCATGTTGCCTATCTTACTCTAAAATAAAATAAGAATGTGAGTGCTGGCATCATTCTCTTATAATAGATTTATTTTGGAGCCGTGCACCCGCATAGTGTATGTGTGACTGAAGTTGTGCTTGCATTCCTTCTAGACTTTAGAAGCAAAAAGAGCGCTTCCCCATCCTTCTAGAATCTAGAGGGATGTGGAAGCGCTCATTTTGTTTCAATGTTCTGTGTATGTGCAATTTCCAAACAGGTGATAACCTATTCCATGCACCACAGCTTGCCAACTCAGACGTGCACTCATTGATGCGTGACACCATTGGCTGCTCACCTGGCACCTCACTCGGGCGCAGTGGTGGAAAGTAACTAAGTACATTTACTTGGGTGCTGTACTTAAATACAATTTTTAGGTATTTGTACTTTACTGGATTATTTCAAATTTTCAATACTTACCACTACATCTCAGAGGCAAATATTGTACTTTTACTCCACTACAATTATTTGAAGACTTAAACTAGTTACTTTGTAGATTTTGATTATTAATACAAAACACACATTGACCACTTCAGCCCTAATTACATTTCGGCCATTTGAAAATAATACAAGCTCACAATGCGTCGCATTGTGAGCGGTAGATCTGCTATTTTCAAATGATTTTTATACATTTGAAAACTTGAAACGGGACATTCTGCATAATGAGTACTTTTACTTTTGGTACTTTAAGTACATTTTTATGCCAAATTGCCAATACTTTTGTAGATTTTGAATTCCAGACTCTGACTTGTAAAAGAGTACTTCTATATTGCAGTATCGATACTTTTACTTAAGTAAAGAATGTGAGTAGGCTACTTTTTCCACCACTGGTAGGCGTCTCTGTTGTTAAACGACCTGCTGTGTTCACATGTTCAGCACACATATACATGTTACATGAGAGCTTATCTTCTTTAGTTGTCATAGTCAGACCAGCATGTGCAGTTATGTTCACACATTTGTGAACCATGCTTAGAGAGATGGTGAATCTTTTTTAAATAGATGCTATGTGGTTCAATGTAGACACAAAGTAAAAGTTATAGAAACTCAGGTTTAGTGTATGTGTATGATAACATTTTTATCTAAAGAAATCTAAACAATTTGACACTTTAAGCTGGTGTAGACCTTGTCCAGTGTGCTGTCTCCTCTAAACGTTGCAATTAGTGCAGGCAACACACTGGACAAGGTCTACACCAGCTCAAAGGGAGCATATTGTCTTGATGTGCATAAAGTACTTTGGTTGTTGCTATGTTTGGTCACTAAATGGCACTCTAAGACCATATAACGGACTATGTTAAGCAGAGACTCCCTTAAAGAATAAGTTAGCTTTCACACTTATGCACTGGAGCTTCTGTTTAATATTATTGTGGTTTGTTAAAAGTGTAATTTTTCATGTGTATTACTGACAAACTTGACCATCTCAGTATTCCTATTTCTTATTTCACTTACTGCATCACTGAATGAGCACAATTTAATATTTACAACACAGAAATTGCTACATAGTCACTGGAGTCCTGGAACGGATCTGTAAAGGATCAAGGTATATTTAGGGTAGGTCGATTTTTCTGAGCTCCCACACAGCGAATAAAGACCTCAACTACAGGTATATGAATAGGTTTACCAGTGTGTTTTGCAAAAATCGCCCCCCTGCTGGCGCTATAAAAGGCTGATGTGAAAAATGCAGGGCAGAGGTTTTTCCTTGGCCTCTAGGGAGACCGTGTTTCACGCCGATCGGTCCATTTATAGTTAAAAAACGCGAATCGCACTGTTATAGCGCCACCATGCGCTTCAGCGATTTTGCCGCTGGTGCCACTTGATGTTAGCCTTGGATCCAGACTGCTCACTCGCTATACAGTCTGGAAAGCCTCCTATCTCCGTACACAAAAGAGTGAAAACGACTCGCGGCTTCTGATTGGTCTGTAGGGGGGGCAGGACCAGTGTTGTCCACTGTAAAACTCGAGTCACTTCCTGACTTGCCTACGACTACGTCATTAAAATACGACTCAAATAGGAGGCTGGCCAGACTGATAAGCGAAGGGAAAAGAAAAAAAAAACAGCCAAACGTAGTGAATCAGGCTGGATCCCAGGCTAACTTGATGTGACTGTCGAGGCCTTCCTTCCTCTGGTGTCGCTGGGTACGTCTCTCGGACAGTCTTTGCTGGTTGTTGTTGTTGTTTATTTGTGAGATTGCCCTGGCACATGAGTCCTGCCAACCTGATCGGTCAAGTGCCAGAGTTTCAAGCTGCGTGGGGTTGATGGCAGTGCACTTCAGTAGGTCTTTGGTGTAGGCTAATCCTTGTAGCGCCTCTTTTGTCCGCCGGCGGCACGCTTTGCATTATTTAGTTGGCCGTAGCGGACTTGATGCGGCAGGCGGTGGTCAGGCATGCGGATGGTGTGTCCTATCCACCGTAGGTGTCGTTTGGCCACGGCTGCTTCCATACAGGTGGATTGTGTGCTGACTCTACAAATCTACAAATATCTAGGGTATTGATAATAATAATGAAAAAGTAGTTTGTAAAATCTATTAGCTAACCTATTCTTGAGATTTTTTTTTATACTTAATAGTTATAAAACTTTAATAATAATAAAATATATTTTAAAAGATCAGAGTGTTGACTATTAACCATGTAATGGGCCAACATCTCACTGTTTTTTATTTATTTATTTAATTAGACGTCAACTCCATAAGATCTTACGGCGTCTTATGGAGTAGACAAAATGTTATATTTTTTATAGTTTTCTTAATGCTAAAATAACACATTTTAAACCATCATTTTTATTTAGTTTGGATTTAGAAGGAATCACGGAGTTGACATGTTACGGTTTAGACACATCTTATAGCAATATTATTTAATATATTCATCCAAAAATAGAGAGCATGCAATAGCTTCAGCAGCTTTCCTGCCTTTTTTAAACCATTTGAGTGAGACAAGGGACCTTAGTTGTTATTCTTTTTTAATGCTTTTAACAAAAATATAAATAGTTTGTTGAGAATCCTTGTCTGAGACGAGGGTGCTTTCTGGAGGAAACCAGACCAAAACATTGTATAAATCATGTGTGGCAGGGGGCGTGATCTCTAGGTGCCGTCTGTGGACTTGTGTGTGGCTCTGACACTGGACCCAGCCTCACTGCAACAGAAAGCACAAACACATTAGGTTTCTTATCAGCAGCACGGCACCTGCACTTCCACTTAACTAACACAATGTCAGCGTGCCCTCCACGGAAGGGAGAGGTGGTCCTCCACCAACACTACAGCTGCATCCTGCAGGGTAAGGGGCCGGTGACACTAAACCCACTTCCCAGTGGAGGTTGGCAGGCCAGCGATAAACTGCTCAAACATCACCCGCTCGACCACTTGCTCGGCTGTCCGGGTGCCCGTCTGGAGCCATCGCCTCGCCACCTCTCGCAGCTGCTGGGCAAAGATGACGTAGGCGAGATCCCGGAGACGGCGACGACATCCCTTTGGAGTGTGGCCAAGGCAGACCAAGATGGCCGCCTTCAGCCATATATGGTAGTGCACTGTGGGGGCGAGGTTTCCCCTATTGGGCGCGCAGGCTTCTTTCTTCTACAAGAGTTAGGACGTCATATTCTAATATAACCCATTTTCAGCACTGGCATCAGTGGTGCACCTTGCTAATCATCAGACTCCATACCCGTTGTCACTGTGAGTCTGAGTTCGACTCCCGCTTGGGACAATACTTTTTCAAACAACCGCGGACCACGAATTGGACTGCGACGGAGGGGCGCAGTCTCAAGCGAACTTGAGAAACATTTTTCAAATTTTCACTAAACATTTTAAATGAGTGTGTTAAGTAATAATTGAAAATGTTTTGGTATGAGCTAACTGAGGAATGGGTGAGCTAACATTTCTCAATTAGTTTAAATGCCGCTCACCATGATCTCATCAATGTATGACGTTATGCATTAATACAATAACTAGATCGATTTAAATGTATCAATTTATTACAGTAGGTATTAGGTGTGTGACCAATATACAGTATAGTCATTTTTTCAGCTGGGATAAAATCGACCCCCTGAACATAATCAACCTTTTAAAATGGTAAAGAAAGTTTACAAAGCTTGTATATATCCATTAATGAGATACAGTACTTTAGGTTGCATCAGCCAAAGGCATACCATTGTGATAGACACTAGCAAGTAAAAAAGTGTTGGAACAGTCAATTGTTATGGCTTATGTAATAACACAAATCACACATTGACATAAAAGACCTACTCACTTTCTACAATGCAAAAGGGACCGGGGGTCTTCCACCACCCGGCAGTATAGGACCCCTGTAACAGTAAAAAATTACACAAGCTAGCCTGAGATATGCGTAAATACAGTAGGTCTTACTGTAGTGATCTGCCAAGTGCCATCAACAGCCAATTGTTCTACAATTGTTGCCCAACAACCTGGGCTACCTGAAAGGACAACAGAAGGTAATATTTAGCCTTCTGTGAGATGCAATTCTTGAGACTGTTGGGAGCCTGAGAAAATAATACCATGTGGCCCCTCTGACCAACTTCAATGGGCCCTCTGGTTCTCTTGCTGTGGCTTACTGCTCACTTTGCCTATTCATAAAATATATGTACTGTATGTGGGGTCTTTTTGGTTCAGCTTCTGAATATAATGTTCGGGCTCTGGAACAGTGGATCTCATTTGGGCCAGTTTTCTAGATGCCCTCTCTTACATGTTGCCTCCCTCAACACATCCCCAATAGACATACACGTATGATGTAACATTACATTGAGCCATCAAACAGTCCAAGAGGCAAAATACAAAACACAAAAATACTATAAAAATCCAATCAGCTTTATTTATATAGCACATTTTAAAAACACAGGTTTACCAAAGTGCTGCACAAAATCATAAAATAGATACATGATATATGCTCAGGACCTAAAATTACAAAACAAAAATGTAAAGGCAAACAGCAAAATAAGTAAAGAAATTGTAAACAACAAATTATAATAATAATAAAATCAAATGAAACGATAAAAGAACATAAAACTCCAAGCAATACAAGACACAAACAAGAGACTATAAAACACTCATGCTGGATTAAACGCCAAGTATACAAGTGGGATTTAAGGCAAGGTTTTAAAGTTTCAATGGTGTGGGCCAATTTGATATGGTGGGGGTAGCTCGTCCACAATTTTGGGGCTACTACTGAAATGACGTGGTCGCTTCTGATTTTTTTTTTTTTTTCTAAATTTTTATCCCGCGATTTTTGTAACCCATTTTTTTCACCCGGTGCCAATTTCCTAAGTGATCCTGGGCACTACACCAGCCCTACACCAGTATTACACCTGTCACCCCACAGTAGGGAGGCCAGGGCCGAGCTCATGCTTCCTTCA
>NC_137620.1:11989146-12006646 GCF_963280865.1 Gymnoscopelus braueri | reverse complement strand
TCCATCAGGTCAATATCAGCTGCATCTTCAGCACTGTAAATAGAAAGCACACACACACACACACACACACACACACACACACACACACACACACACACACACACACACACACACACACACACACACACACACACACACACACACACACACACACACAAACACACACACACACACACACACACACACACACACACAGTGGTATCACTACAATTTTGCTATGCCTGCCATGTGGTCAAATGTATCCTTTTATAAACAGTAAAACACATTTAATTCAGCTTCATGTCTGTTTTTACATGAGATTACTTTATGTACTATTCTGCCCATTCTAGGAGAACAATAAACAAGTATAAATAAATGCAAACCAACACCCTGATGATTTGGGCAAGGTTTCAGGCAGATCAGAGCCCCATCAACTTGCATTATAAAATGTAAGCATTAAACATTTAAATTAGTGGAGGCACTTCTGTGGCCTACTGGCAGCGTGCATGTAATGTCTGGCAAAGTCACATGCACACACACACACACGCACACGCACATGCGCACACCACACACCACACACCACACTACGCTGTAAAATAAATTAAAAAAGGAAGAACAAAAGAAAATCTAATGTTTCATTTATTTATAAATGAAACGAGCGACTTCTCTTTGAGTTGTTTTTTTTTTACTTTAATTCAACTCACTGGTGCTCATGTAGATCATGAATGAAACGCAGCAGTCCAAATGAGTTCTCAGGGTAGGACTTCATTTCATCCATCTTCTGGACCAACTCGGGTGGCAACTGTTAAAACACACAAATTAAAGATCAAATCCAAATGTGAAATTAGGATTTTGTTTCCTTGGCAAACACGTGTAGAGTTCACATTTCACACACAAATTAATTTAAATGCATTAAAAGTGCATTTAGAGAGGAAAACATAGAAGGTATAAAATAGAGAAAATGTAGACAAAAAATATAGCTGCAAGCAGCAATAAGCGGGTTTGAGGGAAAAGGCAGAGGCAGGAAGAGGCAGGCAGAGAGAAAGAGATAGAGAGTGAGAGGGAGAGAGAGAGAAGGAGAGAAAGAGAGGCAGTTAGAGAGAGAGAGGGAGAGAGAGAGGCAGAGAGAGAGAGAGAGAGAGGCAGTGAGAGAGAGCGAGAGAGAGAGAGAGAAGAAGTGAACATGCATTAATTAACAAAGTCATGATTTTTGTTTCAGTTCAGTTTTTTTGTCTTCTCGGAATGGAAACTAGTGAAAATAGTCGATCTACAAGCTCACAATGCGTTGCTATCTGAAAAGTTGTGAGATTGTAGATCGGCTATTTTCACAAGAAAGTATGTCATACATAAAAAACAACTACTCTCAAAAAAGCATTTCATGTTATTTTTTAAAAAATGCACATGTCTGAATTAACAGGGTCATGTTTTGTACAATGCAATTTAAATGTAAACTGTGGAATAATCCATGATTATGAAAGATAACTGTGTATTATTATTGGTGCTAAAATAAGGTGCTGTAATTGTTCCTGCAGGAGTTCTATTTAAGTCTGACCAAAAGCCCACTGTAGACTCCCTGCTGTGCGAAGAGCCTCAAAGGAACCTCGCATTCTTAGGCGGGGGTAGCTGCTAGATAAGAGACAAAAGCTTTGTGTGAGAACAAAGCAACTGGTTTAACTGCATAATGCAGACTGGGCTGCTGGCAACAGGAACTGGCAGCAAAAGCTAGGCCTTGTGGGTAACCGGAACTTCCTGTTGCAGTCTCCTCCTTGAAGGAGGACTTAATTCAGGAAACTGATAAATGAGCCTGCCTTGGGGCAAGCATTCAGATTCGAATAAGTGACTGAACCGTGGGTCGTTCTAGGATATGGGTTCTGGAGTGACTCACTGAATCATTTGGAAAGAGTGTGAGATTAATAGTGAGTATTGAACATTGTAATGATTGTATGTTTGATGGGTTCATGATTGTGTAATGTCATATCCTTAATACTGTAAATGTTCTGTGCTTGTTTTCTCTCTAAGGTTTAATTACCTAACTGATCTAAAGGCTACTAACTGATCTAAAGGCTACTAACTGACCTAAAGGTCTAACTAACTAACAACCTAAGTATTAGAATAGAGTTATATGTTTGTAATTGTGATTAGTAATAAAATACCTTAAAAGACACCAGTTTGAGTAATTTGCTTAGACCCTCCACACTCTGACCTACCCTTTCATTGGGCCTAGTAACCGTAGCTTAACTCTGCACAAAGCAGAAACTACGATTAACTATAAAAATGAACAGTAATAAAACTATTGTAATCCCCGGAGGGGGTTTCTTTAGGGTTTAAGCGTTAAATTACGCAGTAATTAAACTATTGTAATCCCCGGAGGGGGTTTCTTTAGGGTTTAAGCGTTAAATTACGCAGTAATTAAACTATCGTAATCTCCGGAGGAGATTAGCTAGAGTTTAAGTGATTAAACTGTAGTGTCTCTTAAGAGAGACATCTATGAGTTTAAATTGATTAACCGTGTTATACGTGGTATAACACAGTAATAAACTATTGATAGTCTCAGGGAAACTTATCTGAGTTTAGTAATTGGAACTCTGCTTGTTACACGGTAATAAGGCTGTAGTGTCCTCGTGGGGGGCATCTTAGAGTTAATAAGCGAATGACACTGTGTTTGAACTCCGCTTATTACAGAGTTATTAAACTATTAATGCCTCTGTGGGAGGCTTTACTGAGTTTAAAGCGTTTAATTACGCATTTATTAAACTATGCTGGTTTTTAAGAAGGCCTTCAGAGTTTAAGTATTAATTACCCAGTCATTTAACTACTAGATTTCTTTCGAGTTTAAGTGTTACGCAGTAATTAAAGTAAAATTACATAGTAATTGAGTGTTACAGAGTAATTAAACAATTATGAACCCTTGGAGCCTATGTGATTCTAGAAAGGTATTAGGTCAGTCCTGTAAGCGGATCACATAATTGTATGATCCTGCCAATAGTCTGATGGTGAAAACCATTAGAGGCTGGATTTAATGTGTGTTATCTAGTGAGATAACATAGCATAAAAATCTCCTATAGCCTTAGGAGTAAAGACGCACTGTCTCTTTAAGATGAGAAGTGAGTCGTAACAAAATAAAATACTTATTAGCCTGGTTATGGGACAGGTTTAATATAGGTTTTATCAGCACCAAAGGTGTCGGTGTAGGGACAAAGAGTCTCAACTAACACAGCCTGGAGAAGGGTCGAACCTCCTTGGAGGCGAAGAGGACACAGAGCCGGCGGCCTACAGCGTGACGCAAGGACCGAGGCATTGAATACTGTACAGGCCTACGAGAAGCCTACCGGGGAGAGACTCAACCAGGTGCTATGAACAAAGCCCTACAGTTTGCGAAAACTGTGGAGAAAAGACTGTAGATTTGAGGATGCTGCGTGCTAACAGATTCTATTGTCTGAGCTAAGGATAAGGAGCTGAGGGAGAAGCTAGAAGCTAACCACAGGTTTTGTAGCCAGGCTACCGCTAAGAGTTTGATTAGCGTACCAGAGGGGGTGGGGGTTGCTACCAGCTAACTTTTCCATTGTCTAGCATAGTGCTAAGCTAACAGCCACTGGGAGGGGGTGGGGAATTGGCTACCAGTAATTCAATGTTTAACCAGACTATATGATAGACTGATACTGTGAGTAACTAGATGATTAGTGTACAAGAACAGGGGATCAATGGTAATCATTGTGGGTTAAATACTAGAATGTACTTTGGTAGAGCAAAATATATCCTATCCAGTATTAATTAACAAAATTAACTAATGTAAGTAGACCATTAAAAGGCTTCTTGCATAGAATGCTAATAGGGTGGGTGCTATTACAGGTTAAAGACAGTGTTAATTAATTATTGTTGTTATATAGCTAAAGGCTGAACAATACTACTAATTGCTAAAAATACGATTGCTGTCACAGCCCATTGAATTAAGATTAACTAAGAGACCTTATACCCAAACAGGGGAAATGGCAGATTTAGCTGATTTGAGGGAAAGGTTGAGAGCAGCACAGTCAGAATTTGAGGTAAGAGCAGTAGAGGCAGACTTTCTGAGCAAGGGGCGAGCTCCTGATGAATATGGCTCAAAGGAGCTCCCAAAGTGTAAGGCAGCTCTGACAGTCTTTATGGAAAAAGCACAGTCTATATCCAATATCTTTCGGGATCTACCGACAGGAGAGATAGGTCACGCGTACAGTTGGCTCCAAGTAGAAGCAATTGAAATTACCCAGATTACTTTTGATTCTGAGCGAAGTGCCCGTCGTGCCGACAAATCTGAGATTAGCAAGATAAGGGAGACCTGTCGGCTGGTCTGGGTTGAGGCAGAGAGGACACTCCAGGATGAGTATGGGTCCCGCTTCACACAGACTGAAGTGGGGGTCTGGGTTGAGACAGAGAGGGCACCCCAGGATGAATCTGGGTGCCGCTTCACACAGCCCGGAGTGGGTGATCCACATTCCCCTGCTGTGGGGGAAGGGCAAATGACTATCTCCACAGATAAGGCAGCAGATTCGGTCATAAAGCAGGAAGCAGACCACGCTGCAGAGGGGGGTAGGAATGTCACACCTACAGATGGATCAGCTGGGCCAGCAGTCCTCAGAGTGAAACCAGATGGCATCACTACTACAAGGGACAAAGCAGAGACCCCTTTCCACGCTGCTCCGAGGGAGGCAGGGACCCCTTTCCACGCTCCGAGGGAGGCAGAGACCCCTTTCCACGCTGCTCCGAGGGACCACGCGGAGAAGGAGGTCAATCCTGAGGAAGTAACTGCGGAGAACCAGTCACTGGAGATCGCGAGAGAAGCGAGAGAAGCTGCAGGGGAGACCCCATTCCACGCTGCGATCGAGAGAGCAGCTGCAAAGGTGCCACTGGTGATCGATGGAGCTGGACCTGGGGACGAGACGCCTGCGGAGGAAGCCGAGGGGGATCGACCAGAGGGAGCCAACGTCGCAGATGAGCAGACCGCCAGGGAGGCAGCTTCAATGGACGTCGCCACGGCGGTGAAAGTCTTCACCAATCCACTCGACGCAGAGGGGAGCCAGTCACTGGAGGTCGCTGAACCAGGAGAGAAGCCGGCGAGGGCGTCAGTAGACGCCGCTGCTGCGACGGACGTCGCCGCCAGCCCACTCAACACGGAGAAGAAGGGATCCGAGTCGCCTGGCAAGGGTGGCGTTCGCTCCAAGCGCCCGTCTACGAAAGGTGGCAGGCAGATGGCCCAAAGCAGACCAGTCAGGCCTGTCAAGGGTGGCGTTCGCTCCAAGCGCCCGTCTACGAAAGGTGGCAGGCAGATGGCCCAAAGCAGACCAGTCAGGCCTGTCAAGGGTGGCGTTAGCTCCAAGCGCCCGTCTACGAAAGGTGGCAGGCAGATGGCCCAAAGCAGACCAGTCAGGCCTGTCAAGGGTGGCGTTTGCTCCAAGCGCCCGTCTAAGAAAGGCGAGAGGGGACCAGCTACCAGCGGACCGGTGGCGTTCAAGAAGGGAGCCGCCGAAGGCAGACCAGTCGGGTCTGTCCGAAAACGGGGACTGGGCGCCAGACCAGCTCCCCCAAAACCCCTCAGAAAGAAGTCTGAGTGGGCAAATCTTGGCATCCGTGCGCCCGCTCGGGAAGAGAGGGGCAGGGTGCTACGTCAGGTCATTTCAGTTCTTACCGCCAGGATCCAGGCAAAGAGAATGCTTCGTCCTGGTGGGGCTGGAATAACTAGAAGAAAAAAGGTGAAGATTAAAGATACACTAACAATCCCTTCTCCACCCTCGAAGGAGGGGAAGAGGGCCACCAGGTGGAGCAAAGCCCCACGCTCTTTCTTGGCAGCGGCCGAGAAGAGCCCCCAGTTGGATGTTGCTAAAAAAGCAGTTCCACTGGTGGCTGGTGGTGCCAGCAAAGTGACGCTGGCGAACGAACTGACATTTGCACTGCCACCCTCAGAGTAAGGGGGCAGTGCAGATGGAAAGGTCCATGAGAAAGCGGCATGGCAGCTGTGACTGGCTAGACAAGGGTTTAGGCCTTTGCAATAGGCTTGACTAACAGGTCTATCCAGTTATTAGCTGGGGACAGTGGTACGCAGTGCGGACAATAAGCGAAAAAGATGCCAACGTGGTGTCTAAAAAATCGAAATGTCTTATTTGAGCGACTGTTTACTTAGGAATTTCGAGAGATATTGTGTAAATGAATGTATCATTTGTAGTGTTTACGATATTACCAGAAGAAATAACTTGCATAATGAAATGTATTAATTTACTGCCGACAATATGCCACTAAGTCAAAATGCAACAATAATTTGGAAGGTTCTTCCATGCAACAAAATTATTCTTAACTGATGTTAACTCATGATCTGAGTAATCAGGCCTTTTTGAATTGCTAATTTGTTGATTGTATAAAAAGCATTTTGGGATGTGGGCTAGAAGTTTAAATGCAGAGTGAAGTTTCTTAAAGGTAAGATTGTAGATCAGCCATTTTAAAATCCTTTAAACCCTTTAACCAAGTTACTATGTCAATTGTCATGGCAACATGCCCTAAATAGGACATTGACTTACTAGGGAAAAAAGTGGGAGAAGAAAAGTTTTCCAAAACAATTTGAATTCCTAAAAAAGTTTAAAGATTACAAATTGAGAAAGTTAAGTTGAACTGTAAATTATTCCAAAATATGGGTTTAGAGCCACTCAAAGACAATGTGTGAAAATTGTGTTGAGAATGTAACCTGTATGAGTGTGGGATCAGAGCAGTTTACAGAGATGAAATCGAACTTTTCCACCATACTTTCGCCAATTACGGACCTAAGCCATGATTTAAGAAGCCAAAAAAGCTCACAGAGAAATGGTGGTAGTAGAGGGTGGTTGTGAGAGAACTGAACATGGTTCAGTTATCACAGGTGGCAGGTGTGGAATAATCCATGATTATGAAAGATAACTGTGTATTATTATTGGTGCTAAAATAAGGTGCTGTAATTGTTCCTGCAGGAGTTCTATTTAAGTCTGACCAAAAGCCCACTGTAGACTCCCTGCTGTGCGAAGAGCCTCAAAGGAACCTCGCATTCTTAGGCGGGGGTAGCTGCTAGATAAGAGACAAAAGCTTTGTGTGAGAACAAAGCAACTGGTTTAACTGCATAATGCAGACTGGGCTGCTGGCAACAGGAACTGGCAGCAAAAGCTAGGCCTTGTGGGTAACCGGAACTTCCTGTTGCAGTCTCCTCCTTGAAGGAGGACTTAATTCAGGAAACTGATAAATGAGCCTGCCTTGGGGCAAGCATTCAGATTCGAATAAGTGACTGAACCGTGGGTCGTTCTAGGATATGGGTTCTGGAGTGACTCACTGAATCATTTGGAAAGAGTGTGAGATTAATAGTGAGTATTGAACATTGTAATGATTGTATGTTTGATGGGTTCATGATTGTGTAATGTCATATCCTTAATACTGTAAATGTTCTGTGCTTGTTTTCTCTCTAAGGTTTAATTACCTAACTGATCTAAAGGCTACTAACTGATCTAAAGGCTACTAACTGACCTAAAGGTCTAACTAACTAACAACCTAAGTATTAGAATAGAGTTATATGTTTGTAATTGTGATTAGTAATAAAATACCTTAAAAGACACCAGTTTGAGTAATTTGCTTAGACCCTCCACACTCTGACCTACCCTTTCATTGGGCCTAGTAACCGTAGCTTAACTCTGCACAAAGCAGAAACTACGATTAACTATAAAAATGAACATAAACTGTAATGAGTGAGATTTGAACCAGGGACCTTTGGAACATGAGGCTATTCTTTATTGATTGTGCTATTCAATCCACAGCCTCAGACAGTGAGAAAGGAGAATCCAACAAAACAAAACAAAAGGGCGAATGAAGTACGTCATATATTGAAAATAACTACTCTCAAATAAGCGTTTCATTTAACAATTGCACGTTTATTCATTGATACAGTCATATTGTGTGCAATGCAATTGAGAGAAGTCTGCATGAGGTAGGATTTGAACCGGTGACCTTGTGGTTTCAAGGCAGATGATTAAGCGATCAAGCCATTGGACCAACAGACCGGAAATGGTGAAAAAGGAGTTCACACAGATGACACAGTTTCACGCAAATTGCTCAGAAATCCTGGGTTTAAATGTTTTTCAAACTGCTCAAAATTGCAGACAATCTAAGGGCGGAGCTTACTGGTCAAAGTGATAGATGTGTTCCTCATGAGTCAAGGCACATGTGTAAGCAGGTTTAATGGCTGTCGGCCAAACGAGGCATGACTTTTGCCTGTTAAAATGTTTGCATTTTCAAAAAATTGCTATAGCGCCCCCCTTTGACCAATTGGAATAAGATTGTTTCGGTGATACTTGGAATGACCCGCTACAATACTGCAAAGTTTCAAACAAATGTGAGTCTGCATGTACGTGTTAGGGGCAGACGAATAATTTTCATAAAACTGCAATATTCATTGGCTCATAAAAGCTTAATTTTTTCACTTATGGAAAATCCGCTTCCCCAGTTTGTCGGCATAGGTCCAAAGCTCATGTGTAAAATGTTTCGTGCAGATTGCTCAAAGACCCCAGGAGGAGATAGATTTTTACTGTTTTTCATATAATTCAAAATGGTGGGAGATCTAAAGGTCAGAGGTCAAAAGTCAGAGTGTGAAAGTTGTTAGGCATGAAGAGACGCATGTGTGTATTGAAGTGGCTGTAGGTCAAACAGGGCATGAGTTGTACCTGTTCAAAGTTGGCATTTTCAATTGAGTGCTACAGCGCCAACCTTTGGCCGATGGTTTTGAGTTTCGGGTCTTTGCCGTTTGGCATAGCCCTCTACCATATTGCAGAGTTTCGTAAAAAGTGACCACACGGTTGGGCCAGAACTGAAAAAACGGCGGAAGAAAGCCTAGTGTTTCAAAGAGGTTTCGAGCCTGATAGGCCTCGAACCCTCAAAAAGGTCAAAGTGCAATTATGGTTTTATATATTTTTTTACACTATTAGCTCACCTTGTGTTTCCATGTGTTGAACTGTCCCTGCTCAGCATGCTGGAACAATGCTCCGATGACGTCCTTGTCAACAATGCTTCTCAAGTGCTCTACTCTCCTGTAAAGGAATGAAGGAAGGAAGGAAGAAAGGAAGAAAGGAAGACAGACAGACAGACAGACAGACAGACAGACAGACAGACAGACAGACAGACAGACAGACAGACAGACAGACAGAGATAGTATTAGGTTAGAATATAAGTACCTTACCATTAGATCAAAATGATTAAGATGAGCTGAAATAATGTTTAGATATCAGTGCCTGCAGAGGTGTGTGTGCCCCAATGAACCTGGGAGCTGTGTTGTCTGGAGCCGAGTAATCCTGTAAGGGTCTCCCATGGCAAATTGGTCTTGGGAGAGGGTTCGGACTAAGAATGGTTCAAAGAAGGCTCTTGGGGACGTGGAACATCTTTAAGCTGGAGGGGAAGGAGCCTCAGCTTGTGCAGGAGGTACGCTACCGAGTAGATCTGGTGGGGTTTGCCTCTACACATGGTATGGGCTCTGGAACTGAACTCCTGGACAAGGGGTGGACCTTGTTCTTTTCTGGAGTTGCCTAAGGTGTGAGGGCTCAAGCGAGTGGGGGGATACTCACGAGTCCCCGGTAGAGTGCCGCTATGTTGGAGTTTACCCCGGTGGACAAGAGGGATACAGGGTCCAGTGGGCACCTAAACCTTTGTTTTCTTCCAAAATGTAAAAACTAAAACATCTTTTTTGATTTGAACATGCAAGGTACATCATTATCGGACCTACATTTACCCATCAATTTCTTGTTCATCCATGAAATGACTGGATATCACAATAGCATGTGTAGAAATATTGGGCCTTAAATATAATGAAAAACTAGAAAAAGTGCTCCTCGGAGCACAGGTCTCCGCCAGGTCAGGTACGTTATTGTGGCCTCCTGGTGGCGCTATAATAGGCCAAAGTGAAAAGGGTGCCATTTCTTCTTAGGCCTTTCACGGCAATCGGACACTGCATTCATGATTTGAGGCATTTTGTGCCAAAAATGTGTTTTGCTAAATTAGACCTGCTGTTGGCGCTATAACAGGCCAATGTGAAAAGGGTGGCATTTCTTCCTCAGCCTAGTGGGAATGCGCATGTAAAATGTCACGGAAATCGCAAGCTGCGTTCATGATTTGAGGCACTTTGTTCAAAACGGACCAATCCTGCAAACTTTGGAAGCCAACCTTAGCCAATCAGGATGGAATATGGAAAATCGTACAGATCCGTGTTGTCCACATGACTATAGAGATACTGTGTACCGATTTGCTTGATTTTTGGATACAATCTGTAGGAGTAATATAAAAAAAATAGTTTTGCACAAATCGGCCTCCTGGTGGCGCTATAACAGGCCCATGTAAAATAATTGGGGCAAAGGTTCTGAATTGGCATCCAGGGAGTGTGTGTGCACAGTTTCGCTGTTCACAGACAGATGGACACATGGACAGACACACGGACAGACACACGAACACACGGACGGACAGACAGGGGGTAAAACATACTCTCTGGCCATGCCTTTCGGCCTGGCGGAGAAAAATATATGTATTTGGCCCATTATTGTCTCCGCCAGGCCGCAGGCATGGCGAGAGAGTATGTTTTGCACCCTGTACGTCCGTCTTTCTGTCTGTGAACAGCTAATCTCCGGCACCGTTGGCCTGATCGCAGCGAAACTTTGCACACACACTCCCTGGATGTCAATTCCGAACCTCTGCCCCATTCTTTTTACCCACATGGGCCTGTTATAGCGCCACCAGGTGGCCGATTCTACCTGACCTGGCGGAGACCTGTGCTCCGAGGAGCACTTTTCCTAGTTTATAATAATATAAATATAAAACCAAACATAAAATACAAGGTTAAAGGTGCCCAGAAATACCAGGTGCCCACTGTTCCGGTTACCGACAAGAGAGTCACCTCCCTTCGTCTTAGGGTTGTAGGGAGGAAAACTCTGGCAGTGCGGTTCAGAGTATCCGGCCTTCTTGAATACCCTGCATGGGGTGTGGGTGATTCCATAGTCTTACTGGTGGACACACACACGTGGGCAATGATAGACACTTGGAGTGGTGTGACTGGGAGGAACGGTCTCCCAGATCTGAGTGGTGGCTTGTACTTCTGTGCCAGTCATGGATTGACCATAACAAACACCATGTTTGAACATGGTGTAAGGAGGCTCATAGCTGATCTGAGGCCATATGATGGGGACATTGAACAGGAATGGTCAATGTTCAAAGCTTCTATCCTGAAGCCGCAACGGTGAGCTGTGGTCAGAAGATCTTAGGTGCCTCAAGGGGCGGTAACCCTCGTGGACAGTGGAGGTCAGGGAAGCCGTCCGACTAAAGAAGGAGGCCTATCGGGTTATGTTATCCCGGGGGAGCCCGGAGGCAGTTGCAAGGTATCGACAGGCCCGAAGGGCAGCAGCCACGGCCGTGACAGAGGCAAAGCAGCGGCACCAAAGTGTTTCTGGAAAACCTCAGGAGGGTAAAGCGGGGAACCATCCAAGATGTTTATAGCAGGGATGGGACTCTGCTGACTTCAAATGAGGAAGTTGTCGGGCCGTGGAGGTAACACTTTGAGGAACTCCTAAACCCAGTGAGATCAGACCCACTTCCTTGGGCAGGGGCAGAGCCGGAGGATGATGGGGGACCAACATAAATCTCCCGGGAGGAAATGTCGTGTATTTGAGGCAGTAAACTGCGTGCTAGCAGGCTGGTTGGTTGTAATAAGGTAGAGGAGAAGAAGACGTCAGGTTTCCAGGTTCCATGTCATTCATTTATTCAGCAACAAACAAACAGCATAGCAGAAGCAGCCAGGGGCAGGAGCCCCTGAGCTCCACCAGCAGCCTCAAAGCGTGTCAGACTGTACTCTCTCACTAGTCATTTACAGTCAACCTTTATACACTGTAGCTTCACATTAGAATGCAGGCGGTTCATGTGGGGTGGGGGTCAATGAGAGCCTCCACCTGTTGATCAACTTCTTTGATCAGTGCCTCTATCTGATTAGCAGCTGAATGCCAGGAAGCCTAGACCTGATGTCTTGTCAGATCTGTCCAGAAATGCTAAAGGCTCTGGGTGTTGAGGGGCTGTCGTGTTGAGCAGTCTACAGTTTTGTAGATTTTGAGAAGGCATTTGACCTGCACATTGTCCCTTTTCCTGTTTATGATATTCATGGACATGATCATGAGACGCAGCCGTGGAGGAGAGGGTATACGGCTCGGTGAGCTAAGGGTTGCTTCCAGGCGCCAATCGCTAGTTTAAAGTATTTTTTTTTATTATAATGATATGCGTTTAGTAAATTAGGGTCCCGTTCCTTTTAAAAATGTTTGTTATCCTATGGGAGCTCTCTGCTGGAACTGTTTCCACCATGACCCGAATCCAGATAAGCAGTTGAAAATGTATACATGTATGTATGTATGTATGGATGTATGGATGTATG
The DNA here is from genome assembly GCF_963280865.1 of Gymnoscopelus braueri. NCBI lineage: Eukaryota > Metazoa > Chordata > Actinopteri > Myctophiformes > Myctophidae > Gymnoscopelus > Gymnoscopelus braueri. The sequence continues at coordinate 11,994,234 of NC_137620.1, read as the reverse complement.
GATGGATGGATGGATGCATGGATATCAGTGCATGAATTAATAATATATGGAGGAGAAAATGTTTGATCGTACTGTCGCGATCGTACCTCTTGTTTGACCAAAAGAAGGCATGATCCAAACATTGTTCCACTGTGGGTCTTTTCGTTGGGTCTACATTGATCATCTTCTCAATGAGATCCTTAGCAACCACATCCTGAACATCATCCAGAGTGTACTTTCCATCCAAAATGTTGGTTTCACATCTAACCCCTTCGCCAAATGGATGGTGTCCTCCAGAAAGGATGTAATATATCAGCATCCCAGCCACCTTAAGAATGAGCATGAAAATTATTAAGAACATTTTATGTTGTTGTCATTGATTAAGTTATTGTCACAAAGAATAAAAAAACAAACAACAACAACCTGGATATCACTGCTACTTATATAGCTGTCAGTGCTGTCTTTATCCAAAGTCTCCTTTGCCTTCCAGCATGTTGTTCCTGCACCGCTCGTGCCATGGGTTGATTGCCCTTCAGGTAGTTGTCTGCTTATTCCAAAATCTGCCAATTTTGCCTTGCCTTTAATATCTGCAAGGCAATTGGGTGGATCAATATAATACAGGGTGTTAGATTGAGGGGAAAATAAATCTGCACTTATTGTGTATATTTCTGAAATTATCTACTAGTTTTCCTTTTTCTTTTGTACAGTAGCTTACCAATCAAAACATTCTCAGGCTCAATATCCCTGTGGAGAATTGGAGGAGTCTGACAATGAAGAACTTTTAAGCCATTGAGAACCTGCTCTGCAAGCTTCTTCTTCTTCAATTCAGGAGGGCTGTGTTTGGTGATGTATTCTTTCAGGGTGTATTCACATAACTGAAGACCAAGGTAACCAAAGCTCTCATCCTCTGCAAAGTCAACATATTGTACAATCGAAGGATGACTAAGCTCTGGAAGACGTAAAAAGTCTCCCTCATTCTTCAGCACTTGGTAGTTGGATTTAGCCATTCTCTTCACTGCAACTTCAGTGCCATCATCTCTTAACCCCAAGAAGACCTCGTTTCCATCACTTCCTTTTGCGATGCGGAATTCGTTATCTGTCACAAACACAAGACTCCCAACTTTGGTAACTTTAGAGTCATCAATGTTTGCAAGTTGCGCCAACTGTTGACTCCATCTTTCACTGATTTGGCACCATTTCTGTGGTTTTGGTGATCTCTTCTTCTCATTGGATCCTGATGGTTCTGTAATGATAGTCATGAAAAACTTCACATTATTACAGCCTGACATTTTAACAGCATTCCCTAATTGACAGCGACAGGTATTCTTTCATAAAAGCTTATATTGTATGTAGGATAGATTGATTCTACCTTTTCTACCTTTTTCCTTTATTTATGAAAACAGCTTGGAACAGTCAAGGGATCATTCATAGGTTGGGGAAGAGCGCCCTCTAGCGTCAATTCTTAAATTTTTTTTTTAAAGATTGGCATAGATATACGTCAATGGCGGTCAACGGTTGGATTTGAAATGACGTAGACCTACGTCAATGGCATGGAGTGTGTTAATAAGAATAGCATTGTTAATACTTGTGTTAGATGATTAGACCCTAATAAGCATTTAATAACAGTTAATAAGGCACTTACAATTAACCTTACTATTTGTTGATAACGCTGTAAGTGTTAATATTAGTATCGTAAACACATTTATTGTTATGTTATAATTATGTGTTAATAAGGCTATATACTGTAAGTCTTTCTTAACACAGAAGTGTCAGAGCAGTCAGCCCAGCCGACATTTTCAATTGTCTTTGTTCAGGAAGCTCTCAGAAGCCTCCCCTTCCCTGACTTTTCCTAAATATTCCATTCAAATGGGCTTGATATTCTTTTTTTGTATCTGAAACATTTTCTAAAATCAAATATGGCACCTTGATACCATCCCAGACATTACTTTTAGGTTAGATTGACCGCTCGCACCCACTCTCCCCCAAGACGGACAAGTCTTCACACCTCAGACCGCCTGCAGAAGTGTCATTGTTATAGTTAATGGGATAATTTGCATTCATTGTGCGTAGATGTGTGTGTAAAGTGGTTTAGTGTTTCCCTGTGACAACTCGAATGCTACTGAAAGAACAGTTTATCCCGTTATCCCGCAATTCTTCAGATGACAAATCAAATCTCATGCTCGTATTGCTCAGTGTGTCAGACACAATGAACATCGCTAACTCTCTCTTTTTCTCTCTCTCTCTCTCTCTCTCTCTCTCTCTCTCTCTCTCAAAAAAAAAAGAAAAAAAAAAGATCTACAAGCTCAGTAAAAGCTTGTAGATCTGCTATTTGTTGCTATGAATACAGGTGTGGCTTGAGATTTTGACTTGCCCATTGGTGTGGCTTGGGCACAAAAGGTTTGAAAACCACTGCAGTATAGAATATAGACTAAGTGAGCACAGTCTTGCGATCGAGAAAGGTCGTCACAGGCAGACCTGTATCCCGAGAGAAGACAGACTATGCAGCCACTGCACACAAAATGAAGTGGAAACCGAGCTACACTGTCTGTCCATTGTACCAAGACATCAGAGACACATACTTCCCACAGATTACAACCACACACGGAGATTTTGAAAACATGACCAACTAGAAAAAGTGCTCCTCGGAGCACAGGTCTCCGCCAGCTCAGGTAGGTTATTGTGGCCTCCTGTTGGCGTTATAATAGGCAAATGTGAAAAGGGTGCCATTTCTTCTTAGGCCTTGCACGCCAATCGGACACTGCATTCATGATTTGACATGATTTTGTTAAAAAAAAATGTTTTTCTAAATTAGACCTGGTGGTAGCGCTATAACAGGCAAATGTTAAAAGGGTAGCATTTGTTCCTCAACATAGTGTGAATGTGCTTGCAAATTGGGACCGCAATCGGACGCTGCGTTCATGATTTGCGGCATTTTATTGAAAACTGGCCACTCCTGCAAACTTTAGATGTGAATCTTAGCCAATCAGGATGGAATATGAAAAAATTTACAGATCCGTCTTGATCACATGACTATAGAGATCATGTGTACCGATTTGCGTGACATTTGGATAAAATCGGAAGGAGTAATGTAAAGAAATAAGTTTTACATAAGTCGGCCTCCTGGTGGCGCTATAAAAAGCAGACGTGAAAAATCCAGGGCAAGGTTTTTCCTTGACCTCTAGGGAGTGCACATACAAAGTTTTACACAGATTGGTGTAGTTATAGGTAAAAACACGAATCGGGCTGTTATAGCGCCACCATGAGGCTGATTCAAAAAATCTCAAGTGGCATTTCTTCCTCGGCATGGTGGAAATGTGCGTGCAAAGTTTCACGGAAATTGAATGCTGTGTTCATAATTTGAGGCATTTTGTTCAAAACGGAGCAGTCCTGCAAACTTTGGAAGCCATTTTTAGCCAATCAGGATGGAATATGAAAAATCTGAAAGAAACTTTTTGTTTAATGACTATAGAGATACTGTGTACCGATTCACGTGATGTTTGGACAAAATCTGTAGGAGTACTGTGAAAAAATGTGTTTCGCAAAAAGCGGCCTCCTGGTGGCGCTATAACATGGCCATGTGAAAAAATTGGGGCAGAGGTTCTGAATTGGCATCCAGGGAGTGTGTGTGCACAGTTTCGCTGCGATCAAGCCAATTGTGTGGGAGATTAGCTGTCCACAGACGGACAGACGGACGGACGGACAGACGGACGGACGGACAGGGGGTAAAACATACTCTCTCGCCATGCCTTTCGGCCTGGCGGAGACAATGACAAAAAACTCCCATATCTGCTGGGCCTGGGCGAAGTACAACAATGTGCAAACACAGCAGCAAGATTTGTGAGATGCTGTGATAGCAGAAGGATATCAAACGGAACACAACCACCCTAAAGACTAATCATTGTGTATATTCCTGCACTATACCTGCACCCAGTGATCTTGGTACATAGAAATTGATCTATTGAAGATTCTGACTTTCAAATGTACATATTTTTTGTTTTGATTGTATTGCTGTATTGTTGTATTGTGCTTTCTGCTTTGGCAATGTAAACGTATGTTTTCTCATGCCAATAAAGCCCTTTGAATTGAATTGAATTGAATTGAATATAGGACTGGAAAATAAGTGTTCTCATGAAGCTCTCGATGACCAATTTATTGATGTTGCACTTTGAACTTTGAATTATTATTATTATTTATTATTTGATGTATATAGCTTGAGTTGAACATTTTTGTTTGAATTGAGCTGAAATAGCGTGCACTTTGGAGTGAAACAGAGCGATAAATGTACAATCAAAAGCAGTTTTTTTTTTTTTAACAAGTGTTGTTTACATGACTGATGTCAATGAAGGCGCAAAATAAATGTTTATTTAAACCTTTAAATAAATAAAGGTTGACACTAAGGTCTCTGAGGCACATGCCCATCGGGCAAGTACAGGTCATGTTCTACTTGCCAACAGGTCTCGCCCACTTGCCCGAAGAGTAAATCATCCATTATAAAATGATGAGCAAAATTCTAATTACCGTTCAATTTAACACTTATTATTTACTTTCTACTTGCAAATTCTGGGGCTGCACGATAAAAAATGGCATACCTCAATATGACAATATTTTGTATTTATAAAGTGCTGTAACATGTTATGGGCTAATCACTGTCATTCAAGCATACATGTCTTAACATTAAATTAATTAAAAATAAGTAAATGGTATAGGACTAGCCTACAGTACCTATTGTGGTACAAAACATAAGTCCTTCTGCAGTGAATTACAACATTAGAATTGTGCTGAATTCAAGAAACTTTATTTGTTACTGACTTATAAAGATACAAGCAGCTAAATGTTGTTGGAACTTGTACCACAGATTGTTCTACATATAATTGATATAATGAAGAAAATAAAATATTAAGCAAGAAAATAAAATGGACAATAATAATAAAAATAAAAAAAAATAGCCTACAGATATATACAGTTTTAGGAACACTCTAATACTTAGGGACTTGTCTTAGAAAGGCATGTCATCACAGCTAAGATGGGCACTTCTCACTGAGGTTTTTTACACACAGTAAGAACCTCAGAGTTAAATTAACACTGAGGTTACCAGTGTTGGGACTAACG
>NC_137620.1:11881646-11984146 GCF_963280865.1 Gymnoscopelus braueri | reverse complement strand
ACACACACACACACACACACACACACACACACACACACACACACACACACACACACACACACACACACACACACACACACACACACACACACATACACACATACACACACACACCTACTTGCAAGCCCAAGTGTAGTGTGACAGGGGGGAAAACGGGGTATTCTTATTATTTTTCTGTTATTTATTTATGCATGTTTTTCATCTCTTAACCCCTTTTAATTATAATTATGATGTCTTAATGTATTCGTTTATTGTTGGACAATGTTTTCCCGCGGTCCCCAAGCCACTTAGCAGCAGTCTGAGTGGCAATGACAGTTAACAGCTGAGACGCTGACAGACACTCGGGCGTGGTCCCCACTGCCCAATCCCCTAGTAGGCGACGTCACCGGCGGCCAATCGAGAGCGAGGAGGGTGCGGTGAGCAGGACATGAACTAGAGCCGCGCTCATTCAAAAAGGAGACAGCGAGGAGGAAGGTTGTGTGTAAGAGCTGGTGAGGAAGCCGAGTGTGAACCCGAGAAAAGACCAGTGCATTGGGGCGGTAAGAGGGACCAAGGGCGAGTACTCACACCACTGAGAAGGACCGAGACAGTGTGAGACGCCGTGTGGGCGAGGAACCCTGCGAGAGACCAGAGCATGCAGAGGAGGAGATGAGCCTGGAAAAGCAGTGAATTCAACAGTCACCATGCAAGTGATCGAACGGAGCGGGACCTGGAGCGAGCCAAGGACGACGGGGTGGCTACAGTGTTGCACGCGCAACCAACGCAGCGGCAGGTTAATACCTGCCGTCGTTGTAAGTACTGTTTTACGCAACACTAGCTGTTTAAGCCCACTGAGTCAGAGTCCTCGCAGTATATTGTCTGGGAACGGATGAACTGGCCCTGTCTTTGTGATTTCAGATCGATGATGTAGAAGAAACAGAAGATTACCGCTTGGTCCTCCCCCCCACAGAGAAATCCCCCCATGTGCACTCAGTATATGGTCTTTATTTATAGCACATTATAGCACTTTAACAGCATTTAGCACTTTACTTACAATTAAGTTATTGATGCTCTCTGTTATTTTGCACAAATTGCTATATTTGCACAGTTCCAGCCCCATTCTCTTTTGTATTGCATTTTAGTTAGTTAGTTGGCGCCATAGGATTATTTTAGGATTGTATTGTGTTTCTTTCTTATTTGTATTTTAAAGGCACAGAGGCCTCTTGTATTAGGGAAATTCTAAATAAATGTATATTCACCCTTTTTAGCCATTTTGTCAGTCTCCGTTCTCTCCTGGGTTTTTAAAAGTGTTGTTCTCAATTAAGTTTAAGTACTTACCTGGTTTTAACTCGAACCTGTGTAGAGCCTGAAAAAGGTTTTAGTGGAGGAGTTCTTTGGCTCCTATAACAAACCTGAGTGGCGTAGTCTGCAAGTGATTGTTCCATTGGTATTCACGATAATTATGCACCCCACACTTCTAATGTGTAAATTATATTTTATTATTGTGAATCCAATGCGAATATATTGAAAGGATTAAAAAAGGGTGCCATTAAATTGGCAAGTCAAATGTGAAACAGTTGGCCACCGTCACAGTAGCATTGGCACTCTGTGGAAATGGCAGTCTTTCATGTATTCCGTGATGGTACAATCTTTGTCAAAATGACACTAATCTCATCGTCATAAATCATACCATGCGTTTGTATATTCATTTAACCCATTACGAGCAGTGCGCAGTGCGCGTTCTAGTTTACACTAAAATAAAGCAATCATGTATTCCCCCTTGAGTCACGGGCTGCCGTGACGCCACGTTAAATGAGAAATAGCAGGAAATAATCTGAACGTTTATGGAGTTATCATTGATGAATGAATTATAAACATTAATGGATGAAGGCTGGCTGTGTTTTGGAGTGTTAAATGTCCGATCTCCCGAAGAATAACCTGCGCTGGTCAAAGGTTTGGAGGGTTGGATTTATATCCTCAACCCAGCCCAGGTTGTATAACTCCATATAGGACACACTACTGTAAGTTTGGAGACCACGCTGTCCATGAAAAGATTACAGCGGCGCGGCCGTGCCAGTCCCGACTCCCGAAAAGGCTCTCCCATAAGCGCTCGTATATTTTGAAAATAGCAGATCTACAAGCTCACAACACGTTGCGACGCGTTGTGAGCTTGTAGATCTGCTGTTTTCAAATAGCCAATGCAGCCAGATCTGCAAGCTTAACCGAATGACTGTTAAAGCAGTTTGTTTAAATGAGTTTATAAAATGTTATCTTTTCACAGGGATTATTTATCATTGTGTTAGATATACATTTTGGAGTGGATACATGTGTCCAGATGACAGTCAGACAATGCTGCTCCGCAGGTCTAAGATGGAACTAACGGGTGCAGCCAAAGCCAACAACTGCTCCCGAGCAGACGTGAGATCTAAGCCTGCGGTACGCTGAACTCAAAGTCAGGATATATTGATGCCGAAAGTTGCGGTGATCTCGCCGTACGCCGATTATTTGGTCTGCACCGCGTTGATAAATGAGGGCCAATGTGTACCGATTGGCATGATTTTTGCAAAAATTTGCCTCCTAGTGGCGATATAATAGGGCAATGTTAAAAGGGTGGCATTTGCTCCTCAACGTAGTGCAAATGTGAGTGCAAAGTTCCATCGCAATCGGACGCTGCGTTCATGATTTGCGGCAGTTTGTTGAAAACGGGCCACTCCTATAAAGTCTAGATGTCAATCTTAGCCAATCAGGTCAAACAGATCCGTCTTGATCACATGAGTACCATCATGTGTACCGATTTGCGTGAAATCGATAAAATCTGAAGGCTTAATTTTTTTTTTTTTACATAAGTCGGCCTCCTGGTGGCGCTATAAAAGGCAGATGTGAGTTTTATACAGATCGGTGCAGTTATAGGTAAAAACACTAATCAGTCTGTTATAGCGCCACCATGAGGTTGATTTGAAAATGTTCAAGTGGCATTTCTTCCTGGCCTAGTGGGAATGTGCGTGCAAACTTTCACGGAAATTGCACGCTGTGTTCATGATTTGAGGCAATTTGTTGAAAACGGAGCACTGAGGATGGAATATGAGAAATACCCGTTTTGTTTAATGACTATAGAGATACTGTGTACCGATTTGTGGTATTTTTGGACAAAATATGTAGGAGTACTGTCAAAAAAAATGTTTAGCACAAATTGGCCTCCTGGTGGCGCTTTAACTGTCCCATGTGAGAACATTGGGGCAGAGGTTCTGAATTGGCATCCAGGGAGTGTGTGTGCACATCGCTGCGATCAAGCCAACGGTGCCGGAGATTAGCTGTACAGACAGAATGACGCACGCACGGACATACGGACACACACAGAAGACGGACAGGGTGTAAAACATACTCTCTCACCAGGCCGAAACAATAACAAAACTATAGCTGCAAGCCTACTGAGATAATAAGCCAAAAGGAGGATCCCCTATGGAAATAGATTATCAAGACCTCGACTACTGTTCCAGTCCTGAGCCTTATGCACTTGATTTGCACTTGATCTGGACCATGTAGCAGAGCTAGAGAAACAGATTTGGCTTGGAACGCTTTGCTGCTTCCAACGACAACCTAAGGTTTTTCACAAGGTAAGCTAAAACATTGGCCTTGATTATTTGGCCATTTTGTGTACCCTCTTTTATATACTGCCCTGATACCTATTGCAGGTGGTTCTCAAAGTGGGGTCTGGGGACCCCCAGGGGTCCTTGTTTCTAATGAGGAGACGCATATGTGTAATGAAGTTTCATGGCTGTAGGTCAAACGGTTCATGAGCTATGCCTGTTTAAAGTTTGCATTTTTTAATTGAGGGCTATAGCGCCACAGTTTATTGTAGCCAGAACTGCAAAAAAAATAAACGAGGAATAATAAAACCAACAACTACTAGAAAGAGAAGGAACATGAATTACAGTGAAAAGAAGAGGAAAAAAGAATGCTTCCGGTGAATGCTGAAAAAAGACCAACAATAGATCCCTTAAAGGGTTACACCCTGAAAGTTATAGGTACTATATTATACACATTACTTATGTATTGCATAAACAAATGTTTGATCAATATAATTAATGTATTAGGCATTATAGTCTCTCACCCTGCTTCATCTGAAACTATATGAAATATTGGATTATATTATCATCATTACTTCTATAACTCATTCACTTATACAGTCAAACGTGCATGCAGACATGTAGCACGCACACAAGCACACAAGCACACACACAAGCACACAAGCACACACAAGCACACACAAGCACACACACAAGCACACAAGCACACAATGCATACACATGCATGCAAATCAGTTAAAACTTACCAGTTTGCTGCTTCTTTTTCCAGTAGAAATATCCCAGAGTTGCTGCCAGCAGGATGATGATAATCACTGCAATAACAATCCCTACAATTGCCCCTCCAGTTAGTCCTCTCTCCTCCACTTCACTGGAAATTGCAACTGAAAGACATTGAACCGTTGTCAACACAACTGTTGTCAACACAACATTATAAAATGAAATCAAACAAATCAACAGTGGTGTTAAAGTGGTTGGAGACACTGGCCCTCATTTATCAACGGAGCGTATAAACCGGCTTATATTTTTCCATATATTCGGCCGTACACCAACGTCGAAGTCACATTTATCAAAGGATCCTATACAGCCGATCCTAGCGTATATCAGGTCGGAGCTTTGATAAATCTCACGTCTGAAAACGAGCGTCATTTAAATAACACGCCCTTAAATATTCTCAAAACGCCCCGATTTTACGACATGAAGATTGAAGAACCAGAATACGACCAAAGACATCCTCATGAAAAGCCAATAAGAAAGAGTTTCCCCCGTTCGCCTCACCACACACGAACACGCCCCTCTCTCTCTCACACGCACACACACACACACACACACACACGCCCGCCCAGCTGTGTTTTTCATGTAATCCGTACCGTAGCGGTACAATCTTTGTCACGTAGGCTTGTAGCCTACATGAATGACATATTATGATACCAATCACATCGCCATGAATGGAATACGTTGTATATTAATTTATTTAACCCATACCGAGCAGTGCACAAGCAGTCATGTAGGATATTCCCTGTGAGACTCGGACGGGCGGCAGTGATTCCGTTCGCGCCATGTTAATAAGAGATTGGAGGGTCAGGTTTATATCCTTAACCCAGCCAGGTTGTAGTCTTCAAAACTCTCTATGACATAACTCCATAACATAGGACAAGCTACTGTAAGTTTGTACACCTCACTGTCCATGAAAAGATCGTCGGGAGTCCCGAAAATGCGCTCGCAGAAGCACTGTATATTTTGAAAATAGCAGATCTACAAGCTCACAACGCGTTGCGATGCGACCCGTTTTTGAGCTTGCAGATCTGCTATTTTAAAATAGCCAATGCAACTGAATGACTGTTAAAGCAGTTTGTTTAAATTATGTTATATTTTCCCAGGGATTATTTATTAGTGTAGTAGATATACATTTAGGAGTGGATTATGTGTCCAGATGCCTGTCAGACAGTCAGACAATGCTGCTCCGCAGGTCTAGAATGGAATAAACGGGTGCAGCAAACGTCAACAACTGGTCTCGACCAGACGTGAGATCTCAGCGTATGATAGGATGAAGCCCACGTCAGGATATATTGATAAATGCCGAAAGGTGCGGTGATCTCGCCGTGCGCCCATTATTTGGGCTGCACCGTGTTGATAAATGAGGGCCACTGTACTGTGGCCTAAAGCTCACAGGTTTGTTTCCTGCCTGGTCTCCATTAACAGCCATGTGTCCTGCATGGTACAGTAAGTCAATCTGGATAAAAGTACATTTCCTTTGCTTATCAAGGAGCCCAAGACATCCTCCTTGGTTTTGAGTCCAGAGTAGAAGCAGATTCACACATGGAGGAAGACTAGACTTTGAGATGAAATGACAACCTGATGTAGCGGTTGACATTGTAAGTTGTATGTTATTTACATGTTGGTGAGATAGATAGATGCAGATTAGGACCACGGTCCAATGTACATAGTTTTGAAAATAATGCAGAATGTGTTGTACATAGCTACACTACAACTGCAGTAAATAGAAGTAACCACAGCTGTAAATTAGATATATAGCTACCTCTGGCCGGACCTGGGAAGAAACTTCTCTCAACAGTGTGGTTGATGTGTGTTAAGTTAACTCTGCAGGTCATGTTCCCTGTTTGCGTCACCGTCACATTCCTCTGGACAATGTAACAGTGTTGAGATTGAGAACGATTGACTGGTGGTTCAGCAGGGAGGAGGTTTCCATCACCATCCAGCCAAGACACCTCAGGTTGTGGATACCAGCACCCAGAATCACATGTCAAAGATAAGCCATTTGAAGAGATCACTGGCTGAGACACAGCCCCTGCAAAAAAAAACGATATCTAAATATAAATCAATATACATCCATCCATCCATCCGTCCATGTGTCAGAAAATGACACATGGACACATGGACTTTAAACACATGGACTTTGGACATCACGTTCAAGCAGTCTCACTTCACCCATTTTCAACTTATCTTTCTATAATTGGTCCTCACTAATGCTCATTATAACATGGTACCATATTTGTCTACTCGTTCTGTGTCTCAGAGAAGGGCTGTGGACCATTAAGAAACTTTTGTATTAATGCAAGAACAATGGCTTCTATTATAACATGTTTACTTTCTAGGAAGAGAAAGCCTGCAAAATTAAGGAAACACAGAGAAAAGATTTTGTCTATAAGGCCAAATTAACTGAAATATAATATTCAAATAATCTATTTGGGGACTTGCGTCATGATCCAAGGAATCCAGGGGATTATTATATTTGTTAGTTTTTCTGATGTTCCGTATGTTCAAGAGTTATAGGCCAAAGCGTAAATTGGCCTGTTATAGCGCCTGCGCTATAACAGGTTTGCGCTAGAATCAGATTTGTGGCATTTTGTGCAAAACTGGCCGCTCCCGCAAAATTTGGAAGCCAATCGTAGCCAATCGGAATGGAATATGAAAATATGACAGATACGTATTGATCACATGACTACAGTATATAGTACTTATTTGAGTGAGCATTGAAAAATCTGTAGTAGTAGCAAACAAAATAGCAAATATCAGCCTCATGGTGGCGCTATAAAAGGGCGATTTGAAAATGTAGGGGTGCATGTTCTTCCTTGGCCTTCCGGGAGTGTATGTGCAAAGTCTCACGCTGATCGGTCCAGCAGTGCTCGAGATTACCTACAGTTGGACAGACGGACAGACAGACGGACAGACAGACATATTCACGGGAGCAAAAACAGATAATATTTTGAGTGCTGGCTGATCTCAATTTTCTTCACCATCTTCCATGGATCTCACTTAAGGCAAAGCCTAAATGTAAACCAACTTACCAAGTTTTGTTCAGGTGTATGTTCATTTGTAAAACCCATAGTTTATAGCAAAGATTATTTTCTCAATTGTTCATGTACAACTTTTGCTAGTTTCTGCTTGTTTCGTAAAAATGCATGTTTGAAATCCTGCATTTGTTTTAAGTTACTTAAGTTTCTTAAGCATATTGTTTACTACACATAGTGACTTAAATAACGATTGCATTCTGTTTTTTTTTTTTTATCAGATCAGACTGTTACATCTCTTCTCAATTTAATTAATGGTAACATCTGTTTAGTTTGATATGGCAATTTGATTCATACATGATGTAACCTACTTACATCATGTCCCATCATGATTTATAAATAATATCGATCATCCGTTTAATTCGGCGAGCGATGCCGTCGCGCGACGGAGGGGAAAACGGGCTTGAAACAGGAACTACAACTAGGCGCTAAAGCGAAGCAGCTAACCATAGTGTTTCTAGGATGAGTGTGTTGACGTCTCGGAGGTACCGAGACGCTGAGTCGAATGAAGGGTACTTCGCAACGCTCTGCACGGCTTTAGCTCGCTCTGAGGTGCCTCTCCTGGCTCAAGTCCCCTTCATTCTGCACGCCTCTGTCGGTGTCCGAAGACAAGCGCTCCTGCAACCTGCTCATCCTAGGGAAACACTGCGGCTCCTGGTAGGCCCCGGCACCGAAAACCGAGACAGGACCGTGTTAAAGGGGAGTTCCAGTCATTTTAGGTGTTTGCTTTGATGTGTCGCTAATCACTCACCAACATACCAGGGGCAGTTGACTTTTTTCATAGAAGCCCCTGTTGTCCATTGTGGAGACCCCTTCCACTGGCATAATGGAGTAATGCAGATAAACAAAAATCGCCTATTTTAGCTGCTCCAAAGTTGTTGTTTTTTCCACTAATCCTCATTATGCAGTGTACTGACACTCAAACATGCACTGAATGTCCCTTATGAGCTGCCGTTCATGCAGAACGACATGGAGCTGGTTGCTTGTTTCTCCGAGGACTAGCTTCACGACGGGCCTGGTATGTTGGTGAGTGATTAGCAACAAATTAACATCAAAGCAAACACCTAAAATGACTGGAACTCTCCTTTAAAATGTATTGTCCCTGAATCGTATCGTATATTAAATGTATTGGAGGTGAGACACTTCTACAATATATTTGTCTGTCTATCCGTCTGTCTATAGATATGCATCTATATGTGCTTCCAGGGATGTTTAAACAGGTCTATGGAAGGAGAAGTCAATTACAGGAGAAGTCTTACAAAAACCTACAAAAGCCTAAATGAAAGCTTAATGAATGCTATTTTGTCCTGTTCTTTTCTTCCTTGTTTTCCCATCCAAATATTGACAAATAAATCATACCAACAAGGAGCTGGATCAAGGAGCTGGATCTCTGGAGCTGCAGGGTTGGAACAAAACATTTGTACGTCCCCTCGTCTGAGAGCTTCACCCTGAACAGCCTCAGTGAGATGTTTCCATCAGATAGCTCCTCATCAAACAGGAACGTCCTCCCTTTGTACAATGGGTTCTGATATTGGGTATTCACATCTTTTCCATCTTTGCGGAGATGCACATATTGCTTCAGGTCGGTTCTGGTCCAATCCACTGTCTTCTTCGCCATGTTGACAGATGGTTCAATGTGACAAGGAAGGATCACATCATCTCCCACTTTGGACAGCACAGCCTGAGAAGACCCGATCACCTGAGGTTCACCTTAAAACAAAACAAAATGGCTTTAATATAGTGACAATCTTTCACTTTTGTTTGATGTTTTAGATGTGTGCTGTTAAAGGTGTTAAATAGCTCTATATTCCCATCCTATAATTCTACAAAGCTCTGTGCGTCTGTACAGTAGCTCTGTCTGTCTGTGCCCAAAATCTCTTCTGCCCGGTTCTCCTCAGTGGCTGGAGCAATTGATCTGCATTTGCACACAGCCATTGACCATTACCATGTGCACGGAACACCGAAGCCCGTTTTTCGCTTTCCCCAAATGTCAGCTGTTTATTAGCGTTTTTGTGCTTGCTGGCTCCCGGGTTGCCAAATCATGTGCGTCAAACAAGCGCCGGTGTCTGTGAAACAAGCGGACCATGACGCGCGTGTGGTGCTCATATCCCCCGACGGGTATGGTCTAGTACTAATAATTGCTATAGAGTAGTGTTTCTCAACAGCGGCGGTACAGCGCCTCAGGGGGCGTACAGAGACGTTTGGGGGGTGCTAGAAGCAGTGTTTTTAAAGTGCACATTTCACCCAAAACCTTTTTTCATTAACTCTGCTGTCAAATGAGGCGTGGTTTCTGAATTGTGTGTAGTGATGATGGATGATTGGCTAGATTTGTAAGTGTTGAATGGGGTTTGTACAGGTGGAAGCATGTCTGTAAAGGCTACTAAAGCCTAATTTATACTCCGACGTACGATGGTGTTGCTTGCAGAAAAGTACATTATGTACAAGCCAACAACTTGTCACGATGCAACACGTTGTTGGCTTGTAGATGTGACCTGTGACAGCTTTCACAGGGCCTTCATGGTAACTGTGTGACACTGTGACAGGGTACATGGTACTGGTCATTGTGTTTGCATATCATGGTCAGTATCATACCAGTATTATGCCAGTATAATGGTCAGTGTCATGGTCAGTATCATGCCAGTATTATGTCAGTATCATGGTCAGTATCATGCCAGTTTTATGTCAGTATTATGGTCAGTATCATGGGACATGATATTGACCATGGTACGTATCATAATATTGACTAATGTACTGACATGAAACTGACCATGATACTGACCCCATGATACTGACATGATACTGACCATGACACTGACCATGATACTGACCTGACAGTGACCATGATACTGACCAATTATACTGACATGATACTGATCTGATAGTGACCATGACACTGACCAATTATACTGACATGCTACGGACCATGATACTGACCATGATCATCAATTTCCAATACATGTATGTAACTAAATTGAAGGAAATGCAGTAATTTCAATTTACCACGAGCATGAGCATCGTTAGACTATATGAATGGAGCTGAAGGCCATTCTTATGCCATATTCGGGAAGGCAGCCGAGCCTTCTATGCATGTATATCCATTGAAGCAGACGGTCTCTCCACTATTAAAATCATCACAACTCCCTGAATTTTCAAACGATTTTCAAGTGGTTAAGTTTGTAACAAATGCCAGACATGGAGTAATGGCCTATACTTAGTCTAAAATGCATTTTCATACCAAAATACTTTTATCTAATCCAAGTAACATTAATAAGCATTTCTGTCAGTCCAGTCACTGGAATAGACAAACATGAAATATTCAGGCCACATTGCAGAATTTCCTTTTCTGTCTATATCAAACATCCTCATCATGCTATTCAGGTCAGAACACAGCTATGGATGTCGTTTTTAGGTCCAAACATTAAATAAAAAATAACACAATTAAATAAATAAACGACAAATAATTAAATATTTATTATTTCATTTTTGGACCAAAAAACTTCTATTTGTTATCAACTTTGAAAGACATATAATGACCATCATTGAGGTTTTTTTTTTTTTTTTACAAAAACAGCAAATATCGGTTTGAGACACAGTCAGTCTGTGTCTGTGTTCAATATTTTAATGGCACTGAAACATAACACATAACACTCCAAGACAGTTGAAAGCAATTATCCTCCTGTATTAAAATTGCCTAATGGCTCAACGGTTGGTGGGCGGACGGTGGGTGGACATCACAAACGTAACACCTTCCGCACCAACACTAGTCAGGGGTCTGCCATCAGAATAGCCACACATTGCTCCGCCCCCTCTGTGTTCCTATTGGCTGGGCTTTAAACAGCCATAACTCCTGTTCCCAGCATGCTAAATGCCCCACATTTGGTAGGTGCACTTAGACGGCCATTAAGGACAGGCTGTTTTGCTTAATTAGTTCAATGGTGCAACCTGGAAGTGGATCTGTTCACTTCCAATTTTACCAGGACGTGGTCGTAGACCCCTACCTCCGGTCGCACAGGTATGACAGTGGACCTGGGTGCTGCAAGTGTATCGCTGCTCGGCAGCAGTGTTACAGTGGTTGTTGAACAACACATCTTCGTTCTGAACCAATCTCATACCAAGCTGCACACAAACGTCTGTTTGTACAGTACAGCCACAAGCTGCACACAAACTGACCATGTCTTTGGGGCCCTGTTTATTCAGTAAAATTATTCAGTGTGGAGTTTGGCAGGTTCCAACTAACTAACTAGTTGCTGCAGGCTGCCTCTTATGAGCTTGCCTTCCCCAAAATGGCGCCCACAGATACATAAGGCCCGATAGGAATCGTCTACCTTTTTATGTCTATGATCAAGGCTATAATGAAGAAGGTACAGTCGGCCTACGGGCCAGGCAGACGCCACTGATGCACACGCATTGGGAGCCAAAACTGGAGTCGTAAGTTTGTGGAAATACATTGAAGTCTATGGTAGCCGGCTGGACCAGCTTGTGAACAAACACTATTTCTGAACAATTGCGTCCTTTGTCAGTTAATAGGTTCAGGAATATAATAGAATAGATATTGTAGGTTGTTTTCCAATCCATTTTTTTTCTATGTGCACACTGTATAATTTTATTGAGGCATCTAAACAGCAGCATGTATCGTTTCTGGCAGTGTTGCCAGATGTTGTGAGAGAAATAAGCAACCAGGTCTAGGAAAACAAGGCCAAAGGAAGCAACTAGGGCACTAGGCCATTAATGGCACTTTAAACTTATATACCGTATACATTGAAAATAGGCGATCTACAAGCTCACAAGCTTGTAGAGCTGCTATTTAAAAAACATCTTGAAATAAAATATTTGGAATATTTTTGAAACATTCTAACAACACAAATCTGGTACAGGGCTAACTGTAACAAAACATTTTCAGATGGATGTTAGGGACAAATACATATTAATTAGGGGGTCCATGGCATGAAAATGTTTGAGAACCACTGGTTAAGAATAAGATAATTAAAAATTTGTGAAGCAAGCCCAAAAAAGCTACCAAAACTACCAATATTTACAAGCAACTTCACAGAAAAATTTGCCAAAAGTCGCTTACAATAAGCGGACATGGCAACACTGATTTCTGGCTCGGCAGTATCGCGAGATTTGGTTGTCAGGCGGTCAATGATGGAGGAGCACCCAGCTGCGGACTCGCAGACGAGACCTGGTGTGTGAGCGCTGATATGTGAGCGCTGCTGTGTGAGGGACCGGAAGTGTTTATTTATTTTTTTCGCGCGTGCACAAGTGCGTGCAGAAGCATGCACAAGCCTGCGTGCGCGTGCGCGCAGGTAGATTTGCTGAAATACTTCGAATATTTTACTAATTTCTCTCTCTTATACCATCGCCCATTTTCTGCCAAAAAAAATCATACCTACAAGCCCGAAAAAAATGACTTTTCTGACAGAACCTCCAGGGGAGTCGCTCGGCTGCCCGACCCGTCCGAAGGGCCACCCTTCCTGGGTACCAGATGGGCCTCGGAGTTCCAGGGGGGGTCCCTAGTTGTCCCTGCCCGAGCCCCGGAGCAACTCAGCTCCGGATCTCCGAGGCGCACCTCCAGAGCTGGGAGGGGGCCACTATCCCATCTGGAACCCAGGAAGGGTGGCCCTTCGGACGGGTCGGGCAGCTGAGCGCCATCCCTGGATGTTCTGTCAGAAAAGTCGAAAATTCTTCAAAGTGTCGGGAGCTCCAGTGTCCCGTGGACCCCGGGGCCGGTAGAGACGGATCCCGGCCGCCAAGGGGACCTCCGGACACCCCGGACACCCCCAGACTCCCGTGGACCCCCGGCCAGGCTTGTAGATCTTCGATTTTTGGCAGAAAACAGGCAATACCTCTGTAACGGTGGGTCGCCCAGGGACGGTGGAGGGCGTGTTGGATCCGGGTCGGCGAGGCGCACGCGGTGGTGCCGTCCACCAGGGTATGTGGGTCGCTCCCGAATTATTATTATAATAATAATAATTCATATTATTATTATTATTATTATTATTATTATTATTATTATTATTGATTATTTAATTAAAAAATTAAAACTTAAATGTGTGATGTCTTCTTTTATTTTCCAAAATCAATTACTTTACAAAGGTCTCAGTCATTCAGAAATATATTTTGATCATGAGCTGGTCCACCAGGCTCTCATTAACTCCAATGCATTCCACCGAACTCAAGATTGCAGCCTGGCTCCCATCTGCCGGCTGGAATTGCATGATAGCAAAAATGACATAGATGACCGTACCTTCTTTTCTATATACCTTGACGCAACCATAGCACGCAACGTGGTGACATCACTTCTGCGTTCCATTCTTACAGTGGGAGTCGTCAACCAGTATAAGTGTCGTCACTCTCATATTACACCAGATTTGGATCCGGAACGCATTCTTGCGGGCACGTGCATGCCCGTGCATGTATGTGCGAGCGCATGCGTGCAGCTCAAACAGCAGTGGGGACGCCGCTGGCCGCTCCCATCCGCTCCCGTGCCACTAGTAGTAGCCTTGGATCAAGACTGGCCTAGATTTCTTTTAGATTCTCACATTTGTGTCAGAATCGATTAAAATAAATCTATGGAAGTCTTGGTCCAAGGCTAGTATCACTATAGCCTTTCCTGCATAAAATGCGTTTTTAAGCCTGTTAAAATAATCCGAGAAATAGGCCTATTCCAATTCCATGCTAGGTTAAATCACTAGCCTTATAGATCAAGACGCTCGTAGATGTATTTGATCGATTTTGACAGTTTTATATCTACGAGAGTCTTAGCGAATACCCGCGCAGTTTTCTCTGAAATGTTACCAGTAAAGCCCATATTTCTACGAACGTGTAGGCCTACCAATGCAAATATAAAGTGCTTACCCGCTTGCCCAAATGTTAACTAGTTGTCCGGAGTATTTGTGCAATGTATTAGTCCATATTTTTCAATAAAGAAGTGTTTTAATCCCGTTTGTGGCCGAACGCCATTTCCCCCTCGTTTACTTCCAGTTTACATTGAGTGTAATTCCGGCTTTCACCGAATGCGCCCCGTCACTACCACCCATTGGGAACTTCCGACAGAATCGGCCACAGACGAGATAAAAGCACTCCTTTAATGAGAAATATGGAATAATACATTACACAAATACTTCGGACACCTAGTTAACATTTGGGGCAAGCGGGTAAGCACCTTATATTTTGCATGTGTATATGTTCGGAGAAATAAGGGCTTTACTGGTGACATTTCAGGGCAAACTGTGGGGTGGTAGCTAAGACTCTCGTAGATACGAAAGTTAAAGTCAGACTCGATAAAATACACCTACGATAGTCTTGATCTAAGCCGGCTATTAAATCACAACAGGTTATAACACAATGTGCTACATGAAATCGAATATGACATCAAGGTATTTAATAATAAATGATGTAATAGGCCTAAATTATAATCCTCATGCCACTGCACAGATGTTGTAAATAATAACTAACTGTAAACAACGTTAAGTTATGTGATAATAGTTACCTGTCACAGATGTGTTGTAACAGCTGGTCCATATTACCAGGAAAATGTGTAAATAAATCCACATCGATGGTTTGACACTGACAAAATAAACACTGACTTGGAGAGAACAATATGAGACCGAGTGAACCGCCATGATTCCCTGCTCAGTGCTCCGTCGTGCATGGTTTCATTCAACTTATTTACTATACTTGGGCTAATACTTTCTACTTATCACAGGAAGCAGATAGATGTCGCAGTTTTTCCGCTTTCCTCCCGGTTTTCCACACGGCTGAAAGCTAGAGCCTGTGTCCGGTAACTTGCATAGGCTACCCCACACACACGCCCACACACACGCCCACGCCCCCACACACCCACCAGAGCTAACACACGCACGCACGCACGCAGGCAGGCAGGCAGGCACGCACGCATGCGCGCGCGCACACACACACACACACACACACACACACACACACACACAGCACACCATGCACACACACAAGTAGATGTAATTTCCAGTATTCTGGTGGATTTTGGGAGTTTGATACTTCAGGCTTCACTTATAGGATCCATTAAAAAGTTAAAGTAGCAATAAAAGAGCCATGAAAAAGCTTAAAAGTGACTCATCTCTTTAAAATTGCATTCAATTACAATGTAGGCCTATCACTTAGATACATGGAGTGTATGTGTAGGCTGCTGTATGTGGGACTAGAGTTCATCCAGACATAATATAGTGTAAATAAAGCGACAGTAAAAGAGTAGCCATGGTTCACATGACGCTTGTATACAAGCGTCATGGTGCCGAGTCCCCCTGGTCTAAAGTTGTGTTCGATTTTTTCACATTGCCATCTCTCACATAAACATAAACGTTCAGATTTCAAATATAAAGTGCTTACCACCGAGCCACGGATGTTACAAGGCGATGCGGACCGCGATGAGTACCCGTATCTCCCGTATTGTTAAATAAAAAGCATTTTAATCCCATCGCCGGCCATTTTCTCCAAATTGTCTCCGATACTTTCAACCATGCGACATTAATGGTTGGGAGGTGTATTGCACTCTGATACATTACAAAACAAAAAAAAAAAAAAAAAAGAAAATGACCGGCGATGGGATTAAAATGCTTTTTATTGAACAATACGGGAGATACGGGTACTCATCGCGGTCCGTATCGCCTTGTAACATCCGTGGCTCGGTGGTAAGCACTTTATATTTGAAATCTGAACGTTTATGTTTATGTGAGAGATGGCAATGTGAAAAAATCGAACACAACTTTAGACCAGGGGGACTCGGCACCATGACTGTCATGGTATGACAGTCATGTTTCAGGGCTAGTAAAAGAGTAACATTCCCATTCTTTCAGAAAGAGAGTTTTTTTGGGGGTGTGTGTGATAGAATCAAAGTGGCATGCATGGCAAGAGAGACAGAGACAGAGAGAGACAGAGCAATAGAGAGAGAGAGACAGAGACACAGAGAGAGAGAGAGAGAGAGAGAGAGAGAGAGGGGGGAGAGAGACTCACCTTCCAAAAAAAACAATCAAATACTGCCACGGTGATTTGCATAAAAACTCAAGGAACTAGCAAATGAACATGAATGGCCGTGGCATCAGTGAGGGGAGTGAGGGGAGGTACATGGGCCTTTGACACATGGGTTGCCACACAAAAAGGGTGTAATCCCGAAAAACAGGAGAAATGGAAGTTTTGGAATTTTAATTATTTATTTGAATCCACAAATTACAATTTACAGGGAAACGAATGTAACAGGTTTGATAGTTCATGGCACTTAAGGATACACATGGCACCTCCTAACAGCTCTCACACACACACACACACACACACACACACACACACACACACACACACACACACACACACACACACACACACACACACACACACACACACACACACACATGCACGCACCATTTCCGTGTCCGCTCTAGACCCAGATCACACCTACCTGCAAAGTGACTTGATCCAGAATCGCTGATGCTCTGCTGTTTTGTTTTATTGCCAGAATAAGTGTAGGCCAACAAAGTTGAATGGGAAGTGATGCCTAAAATTTCAATTTGGCAGAGTGCTCTTTGTGAGCAACCAACTGAATCTAATTCATCATTATTCATAAATATGATTTACCACCTGATGCAAGATTATTTCTGTATTTTATGTTTTACATTCTACCAGTAGAGGTCAGTGTTGAATCATATTTAGGAACCTGAGGCCCCCAGGAGTCAATGTTATTTGTATGTCATTGTACTTCATTATAAAAGCTTCTCGTGGTCAATTTTAAGGTGTTGTAGCCTATTTATTCATATAGTTGGAAATGTTAAGTGAAGTCAATCCACAACATTAAAATGCATGAGATAATTAAGACAAATAATTTTAAAGTTTGTGTCCAACTATTATTCAAGTTTCTACTCTGAAAGGCAGGGTGTGGAGAGTAACACACACACACACACACACGCACACACACACACACACACACACACACACACACACACACACACACACACACACGCGCACACACACTGTGTGTGTGGGTGTGTGTGTGTGTGTGTGTGTGTGTGTGTGTGTGTGGGTGTGTGGGTGTGGGTGGGTGGGTGGGTGTGTGCTTGAGCGTCTTACTTACAGGAAATGGCGCTCTTCAGCCAACAAGAAGCAGAAGGGTCTATATGTCAAACCACACAGTGCTTAATCAGTCAGTTTCAGTCAGTCAGTTTGTCAAGATGAAATATGCATCAATAACATGTGAGTACTTTATTTCAATCTTATTTTAGTTGACTTTACCCATTAAACTTCATTTAGTTGAGGCAGAGCAGAGAGCTTTGCACTCATTAAGACAGAAATCCCAATTGTCTTTGCAAACAAGGTTATTAAAGTGCTGGAGAGATGGTTTAGTGTTTTTATCTGAGCAAATGAAAGCTCAGGCTGAAAATGAATAAACAAAAAATGACTGGTTCTGAGGTTTAGATGCAAAGTCAATCAATATTTTAATGCAGATGAGTGTTAACAAAGTTAGGAAACATATTTGAAGGTTAGATTCTATTGTTTTTCCTCAGTTGCAGGCTGCAGCAGTGATATTGCAGCACTTTTTAAACCTCTCTCTCTCTCTCTCTCTCTCTCTCTCTCTCTCTCTCTCTCTCTCTCCACACAGTGGTGTATCTCCTCGCCTGCTGTGGACCTGCTCAAACAGACGGTGAGACAACTACAATGCATTGCATTATGGGCACGGCAGTGTTGGATAATAGTTTAGTGCAGCGATTCTCAAACATTTTCATGTAAAGGACGCCCAAACTGATATGTATTTGGCCACAGGCCCCCATCAGAAAAGATTTGTGCATAAGAGAAGATTTGTCAAGGTTTTCCGATTTCTTAAAAAAAAATGCAGATCTACAACCTCACAACATGTTGCAGATCTTTTCAAATAGCCCAATACTGTAGGGCTTTGAGTGTTTAACTGTTCCTCATTTTGTCGGGGATCCCCTGGAACCCCCCCCAAGGACCCCCGTGGGTCGCACTTTGAGAACAATTGGTTTAGAGAAGGGATCCAACCATCCAACCTGTTAGCACACAATGAACATTAATGTGGGGTTTTTCAAACCACCGCAATCCACCTCAACAATTTTCCTCTTCTTTTTTTTTACCCCTTTTTCTCCCCAATTTAATCGTTAAGCCAATTAATTCCCCCACACACACACATTTGTGTGTTGTCACCGCTGTTGGATCCTACTGACTCACCTGCCGGTGAGGAGCCCCCACCGGGAGGGTGTAGACCAGAGTCTTCGTCCTACTCCTCCCACCCAACACTCCCTTCTGACAGTGTAGGAATACATGAAGTGGTATCACCCTCCCCCGAACACAGGCCAGTTGTGTTCGTATTCACCTTATCCCTGGCCATGCCCACCGTTTCCGCTCTAATGTAGGGGTGTAGGGGGGGTGCTCTAATGTAGGGGTGTAGGGGGGTGCTCTAATGTAGGGGTGTAGGGGGTGCTCTAATGTAGGGGTGTAGGGGGTGCTCTAATGTAGGGGTGTAGGGGGGTGCTCTAATGTAGGGGTTTAGGGGGGTGCTCTAATGTAGGGGTGTAGGGGGGTGCTCTAATGTAGGGGTGTAGGGGGGTGCTCTAATGTAGGGGTGTAGGGGGGTGCTCTAATGTAGGGGGGGATTAGGGTTTCCTGTGTTTACCAGTGTTGCCATGTCTGCTTATTATAAGCAACTTTGCGCTTGTTTTTCTGTAAAGTCACTTGTAAATATGTGTAGTTGCGAGTTGCCCAAAAAAGCACTTTTTTGGGCATACTTCCTAATATGGTTTAAACCAGTGGTTCACACACTTTCTTCAGGTCAAGTACAGTCCATATTATCATTGTACATAGTTAGAACAGGCAATCTTTTTGATACAACCCTGAAACAGGGAAGTGAGAACAGAACACTTTTGTGGTCTCTTCACATGATGCATGGTTACCTGTTTTATTGTAGTTGCTATGGCAACACTTGTGGTTACTGTGTAGTGGTTATCATTCCTCATTCCCTCATATTTGTATCTTCATGTAGATGGATGGAGTGGGACAGTGTGGCCTGCTCAGGGCCGTGTAAGTCGTGGGTTGCAGCCTTGCAACATTTAGCGGCATTTGTGGCGTTTGTGGCGCCCCATTTGTGGCGTTTGTGGCGCGCATTTGTGGCGCCCCCTATGGACAGAAGTAAAAGGCCCCTCAACATGCAATGTTAAATTAGTGGTTGATTGGATGATGCTCATGAACTGCAACCTTTGAGTGTAATGTATCATAATATGTTGCATTGTTGTATAGCCTACTTGTAGGCAGCAATGTAGTATTTCTGAAAATAAGTACTTAGATAATGTAGGAATGCAGAATGTTATTTACAATTGTGAATTATGACAGAGACGTTGGTGGTTCATAATAATGATGCCAGACCAGTGAATGGCTGAGCTGATGGCAGCTGCGCTCAGCTGAAAAATGTGATGGCATGTGTATCCTTAGTGTATTACTATGACATGATAATACATACATGCAGAATACAGCTAATAGGGGTTTTGTTAGATGTGTCTTTGCGACGATTGGATAAGTTCTCTATAAATAAAGAGCATTGACACACATTTGGCATCTGCACACACAGAATATAACTTGGATGATGAGGCAGAGTAACACATTCATGACAGATTACACCCCTTAGAGGTGCATATGACTTGCAACTTCATTGTACACGAGTGGAGATGACGCTTACTTTTGCCCTTTTTTGTGTACATAATACTAATACTAATGCCTGCACGATTAAGCCTAAGGTTGTAACGTACTGTAAAACAATGTTACCATTTTTTGTTGTTGTCCAGAACCGCCGATCTGACCATTATGCCCATACAGTACATAGGCATATAGACATCAGTTTGGGATAATGACTTCAGTCGTGCACCTAAAAAACATGACAACGATGATGAACAGACTTCCACAGATGAAGACGTTACAGACAGTCAGATTGATGTTGTTCTTTCATCTAATGTTCATGTTATTACTTACAGTCACAGAAAGCAGCTTACATCTGATCACAACACATAATGTCTACAGCTACAATGTATATATCTCTCTCATCCCTCTGTTCTTTCTTTCTTTTTCTCTGCCTTCCAGTGTCTGTGAGAGTCAGTCCTGACAGATCCCAGTTCTTTCAACATGAGTCCATCTCACTGAGCTGTGAGGAAGAAGGAAAGGCTGTGCAGGAGTGGTCTGTGAAGAGACAGACTGGTGAGAGGGTGAACGGAACCTGCAACTATGAATGGGGCATTACAGAAGGTATGTGTGTGCGTGTGTGTGTCTGTGTGTGCGTGTGTGTGTGTGTGTGTGTGTGTGTGTGTGTCTCTGTGTGTGTGTGTGTGTGTGTGTGTGTGTGTGTGTGTGTGTGTGTGTGTGTGTGTGTGTGTGTGTGTGTGTGTGTGTGTGTGTGTGTGTGTGTGTGTGTGTGTGTAGCAGCATATGCTGAATACTGTATATCGATGGCCAAAATGCAAAACCTCCTATGTGCAAATTTCATGATTTTCAGATTTCACTGTGGATGAGGACTATAGGCTATGCTGCACATGCTCAGTCTGTCTGCAAGATAGTCCCGCCCCTCATTTTGTCAGAAAAAGTCATTTGACTAAAACCTCCTATCTTGTTCAGTGCCAATTAGTGCTAAAATGTTGAAGCGCAAAGCCTCTTATCTGCACCAGAACTAGTTGAGCAGCAGACAGAGCTGAAACTTGGGAATTTTATGTTATGTAGACCGTCTAAATGTCTTTCAGTTTGTAGTCATCTATTATTTTCAAAATAAAAAAGTGTCTTCCCCCCTTACTAGTTAAGTATTTGTTAGTAAGTCTGTCAAGTTAATTGCATTGCCTTGTTGATTGCTAATGATTAGTGTCAGGTGGTGACACTTTTATCACACCAAGAGTGTGAGTTGATAAAAAAAATGATGGTAATACTTGATACAGTACTGTAGAATGTCTTGATCTCAAAATGAGCATAAAAAAAGCATTATTTAACAAAAATAATGTTTGTTTGTAAGCCTAACTATTTCTAGGTAAAAACCTCCTATGTGCATCTATGTAGATAGGAGGTCATTTTTAGGTATAGATAGGAGGTTTTGGCATTGAACATTTTGAACTTGTTGTTTAGAGGTTGTCATTGCTGCTTAAATGTGAATGTCATTGTCGTGATTTTGTATTAATTGCAGATCAAAATCACACGTGAACACCGTGGCAGCCAACAACCCTGTGAAAATATTGTGGTGTGTCGGTTGGGGGGTATGAGGGTATGGGGGTGGGATGGGGTTTGGAGTTATAGGGTGTGGGAGGCGTGGGTGGTGGTTGGGGGGGTATGGGGTGGGGGGTGCATGAGGGTTTGGGTGGGTGGAGTTTGGGGGTTGTGGTGTGCTGGTTGGGGGCATGGGGACCGGGGGTTCTGGGAGTGGGGGTAATGGGTTGGGTGGGATTTGGGGGTGGGATGGGGTTTTGAGTTATGCTACCCCCCAGCTGGCAGTTGGGGGGTATGGGGTTTGTGGGAGTGGGGGAGTATTGCAGGTGGTGGAGTTGGGGGGGTAGAGGGTATGGGGGGGATTATGTTGAGGGGGACATAGGCCAGTTTGGCCGGATCATACAGGATAGGGTCTTTGTGATGCGAAAGTGTGGTCTAGCCAACACCAACACAGGACTCCTGAAGTGGGATGGGGTTTTGAGTTAGGGAGGTGGAGAGGTTTGGGCTGGCAGTTGGGGGGGGGGTGTGGGAGTGGGGGAGTATTGCAGTAGGTGGAGTTGGGGGGTATAGGGTATGGGGGGGATTATGTTGAGGGGGGCATAGGCCAGTTAGGCCGGATCACACAGGATAGGGTCTTTGCGATGCGAGAGTGTGGTCTAGCCAACACCAACTCGGGACCCCTGAAGTGGGATGGGGTTTTGAGTTATGGAGGTGGAGAGGTGTGGGCTGGCAGTTGGGGGGGGGGTGGTTGTGGGAGTGGGGGAGTATTGCAGGTGGTGGAGTTGTGGGTAGAGGGTATGGGGGGGATTATGTTGAGGGGGGAATGGGTCAGTTAGGCCGGATCATATAGAATAGGGTCTTTGCGATGTGTGAGTGTGGTCTAGCCAACACCAACTTGGGACTCCTGAATTGCTGCCCTCTACACTCTCCTATCTAGCATCAGGGTCGAAGAGCCGAAGTGCATCTACGTAGGTGGTGCACTTCTTGTCTCTCCTGGCTTTGCCCTGGGTTGGCTCTCATAGTGTTAGTTTGTATGGGTCCCTGACGCAGTGCCCTGCCTCATCCTTCTCTCTCTGAATTTGTCTGTGACCCATGGTAGGTTCCGGTAGAGGACCACATTTCTGATGTGGTCCGTCCATGTGACTCCTAGTGCCATTCATAGCATTCTTGTGTAGACTCCATCCAAGGCCCTTTCCTGTTGTGCTGTGACGGTCCATGTCTCAGCCCCATACAGCAGTACTGACTCCACTGTAGCTATACGAACAGCCGCCTCTTGAGGTCTTCTCCCATGTCTGATTTCCACACTCTCCTCATCCCATGCAAGGCATTCCAGTCAAGTGCTTCAGGTCCTGTTCCATTGAAGCAGTCCAGGCCCAGGTTATTAGAAGTCCTGGACTGCCTCGAGTAGCTTGTCTGCATCATCTGAACCATCTTCTCAGGAACTCCATAGGCCCGGAGAATGTTCATCAGATTCCCCCGGTGGATGGTGCCAAAAGCCTTTTGGAAGTCATGAAGGTGATCACCACTGAAAGATTCCACTCCTTACTCCTTCCAGTATCCTCCTCAGCACCAGTATCTGCCCGAGTTTCTCATTACAGGGTCTAAGATGGGTCTAAGACGGTTGAGGATCTTCCTGTCTTGGCAACTTGTGAGCTCAGGCTAATGCCTTGGTGAGTTCGCCTGACTTTGGTACTGGATCGATGATCATTTTGCTCCACAGCTTCGGCAGCTTGCTAAACGTGTGTGCTTGATAAAATCCAACACCACCTCGTCTATGGGCACATACATCAGAACCTCTGCTGTCACTCCATCTTCCCCGCAGCTCTTGCCTCACTTGATAGTAGCCTTGGCCCTCTGGTACTCATCCATGGTGAACCGTCTGGTTTGGGAAGGTCATGGAAGACAGGAGCATCGGATCATCCTCTTCTTCGGTTGAAGGAGGATTTCCTAGGAGTGTCTTGAAGTGCTGGTACCATGTTTCAACTCGTTCCTCTGCGATTTCTCCCCAGATCTTGGAAGTCTGAGAAGAGCTTCTGCCAGAAATGTCATTGATGAGCTTCCAGCTCTTGCCATGTTTCTGGTTAACATGCACCTCTTTAATGTCCCTGATCTTTTGGGTCAGCTCCCGTTGTTCCAGTTGCATATGTAGCCCCCACAGTCATAGTAGCCAGAACCGGCGTGCAAAAGACCTGCCAATCGGGCTCAGCCCTATTGGCATGACTGGTAACACGTCGGACTGGCGAGTGGGAGCCTCGGGTTCAATCCCAGCTCACTGCACTTCACTACAATCTGGTGTAGTCGGCAGGACGAGGAGCGTAATATCCTTGCGTGAGGAACATGAGGGACGTCGTGCACGGTGGTCCGCGGCGTGAAGTGTGAAGCGCGAGGACGCGCTCCAAAGATCACAGTCATAGTAGCCAGAACCGGCGTGCAAAAGACCTGCCAATTGGGCTCAGCCCTATTGGCATGACTGGTAACACGTCAGACTGGCGAGTGGGAGCCTCGGGTTCAATCCCAGCTCACTGCACTTCACTACACATACACTTGATATAGCTCCTCCTTCCTCCGCTTATATTCCTCCCTCAGACCCTCTCCTTTTTGGTCAGCGACAAAGTCCCTGTGTGCTGCTCTCATCTCCTCCCTGGCTGTGGTGATTCTAGGGTCAAGGCATCCGTCTTTCCTCCTTGCTTATAGGCTCTTTAAGACATTCAATGATCTTACATACTATTCCACTATCCACACCGGACACAAGGTTGGTGATCCAGTTGTATGAGTTAGGGGAGTTGGAGGGCATGAGGGTTTAGGTGGGTGGGGTTTGGGGGGTGTGTTGTGCTGGTTGGGGGGAATGGGGGTTGTGGGAGTGGGGGGGTATTTCAGGTGGTGGAGTTGAGGGTATAGGGGGGATTATGTCGAGGGGTGCCTGGGCCAGTTGTTTTGTAGTCCACCTAATTGTTGTTGTTTTTGGAAAAAAGCGTATACAGTCTACTAACCATTTCATCCATTGAAAATGCGCTAGCGTATACCCACAACCACGCGCATCTCATGCAGGGAATGATTGTTGTATACCTCAGAAAACAAACCTAGACCACACCACTGATGCAACTGTTTGCAGCTGTAAATGTATGTATTTACAGCCTGTACTATTTATCATTATTTAGTTATGCAATCACTTAACATCACAGTGCAAAAGCTCCTATCTGCAGAATTATCCAGGAAAAGTGGGGAAAAACCTCCTATCTGCATTTGCAATATGAGATCAGTGTAATTAACATATAATATTGTAATATAATCCAGAAATCCAGAAACTGTGAATTATGTGATGGGTATCATAAACAAATAGCATTGTGCAAAAAAGATACAACATTTTGTAGTTTTCTTTTTCATTTTCCCAACAATGTGAATTTTTCAGATAGGAGGTTTTGCGTTTTGGCCATCGATATGGAGCTATAGTAGATAGATAGATAGATAGATAGATAGATAGATAGATAGATAGATAGATAGATAGATAGATAGATAGATAGATATTTGTTTCCTTTTAGTGGGTGTGGTAGAATGGTTAGTGCACATGCCTTTGCCCGTGTTAGGGGGAGGGAAGCCGGGCGGGGAGGATGATATTTGTCACTGTACTGTATTCCTACGGGCTGGGGCGGTCAGCAGGGAGTGGGATGAAGGCAGTGACAACACACAGAAATGTGCGTGGGGAGGACTTAATTGGCATCACAACTAAATTGTGTTTTTTCCTCCAGTGACCTTTCACATAAATATTGCAAGGTTCCTAACTGAAATCCCTTTTTCTTTTCATTGTGATTCGTTGAAGGAGAGTCCTGCATCACAAGCCTGTATCAGCTGGACGGTGGAGTTTATTGGTGTGAGTCCAAGGCAGGAGGACTCAGCCGGTCCATCCACATTAAGATCTCTGGTACAGTCAAAATACATCAACATAATCAATATATTGTAGTGGGCAGACACAATCCACATACTATCATTGCTAACGAAGATATTCAATAGATTCATGCCCAGTCAATAGGTAAATATGCAGTGGTGGAAAATAACAATTAAGTACAAATTTGGGGTACTTTTACTTTGCTGGAGTATTTCCAATTCCCAGTACTTTTACTTCTACTCCACTACATCTCAGAGCCAAATATTGTACATTTACTTCACTACAATTATTTGAAAACTTTAGTTACTAGTTACCTTGTAGATTTAGATTTTTATTACAAAACATACATTAACCACTGCAGCTCTATTTAAACTTTGGCTATTTGAACATAGCAGATCTACAAGCTTACAACGAATCGCATAGCGACGCGTTGTGAGCTTGTAGATCTGCAATTTTATGATTATGATTCATACACTGTCAATGAATAAGTCCTGTATTTTCCTAGGTCTTATCCCCTCCCTCCACCGTGGCCCCGAAATTTTCAGCCGCCTTTACAGCGCAGATAACTGGCTGCGCAATTTCTGCCATTTCTGGAAGGTCCCTTCACTTTACCGTGATCTATTACACCCCAACGAAAAAGGCAGAAAAGTCCTGGCAAGCAACATCTCTCATCACCTTTCAACCGAATGACGCCAGTTAACTCCCACTCCGCCCATACCCACTCACCAAGTTTACATTACACCGATTCCCGTTCACATTTCCCGCATATTTTCAGCCACTATTGTACCACTGCCTAGCACTAGAAGAGCTAATCTCAGAAATACTATAACACTCACTCCATCTCACCAGTCACACCAACTCCCAAAACCCCAGGGTCCTAGGACTATTAAAATGGCTTTATTAAACGCCCGCTCCATCACCCAAACATCATTCCTCCTGAACAATTTTTTCACAGCAAATAGCCTGGACATCTTCTGCATCACAGAAACATGGCAAAGGTCAGAGGAATATATCTCACTTATAGAACTGTGCCCACCGAACTGTTCTTTTACCTGCTCCTCCAGGCCCGCAGGGTCAAACGTTGGAGGTGGCTTGGCAATAATACAGAGGGACTGTTTTCCATCTAGAATGGTGAGCTCTGGTAGCTATAGCTCTTTTGAAATTCTAATCACCAAAGTAGGGCGCACCAATCCTTTTTATTGTATTTTAATTTATCGGCCCCCTGGTTTTAGCAGCTCTTTTATCTCTGAATTTAGTGACCTTTTAACCTCCATCATTAAGTTTGAGAGATTTTTATTGCTTGGCGATTTTAATTATCACATAAATAAGAGTACAGATCTTTCTGCAGCCAATTTCCTCAGCATCACTGAATCTTTTAATCTTGTACAACATGTCACGGGTGCTACGCACAACAAGGGAAACACGCTGGATCTTGTTTTTAGTTTTGGTTTAGATGTAGACAACATTATTGCCGAGGACATGCTCTTCACAGACCATAAATCACTAATTTTTAACATAATCTTTTAACCCTGATTGTGTAGCCGGAACGCGAGTAAAGCACTCACGCATGTTAAATGGCCTCTCAGCTGAAAGGTTCTCTGCTGCTTTTGACACCAGTCTAGTACCATCCTCCCTTGTCAATGCAGAATTTTTAGACATTGATATCGACATTTTAGTACACTCCTTTAACTTACACTGCTCAGAAATCTTAGATGTTGTTGCTCCTTTTAAATCTTGCACTGTTAGCACTTTAAATAAAACTCCCTGGCTAAATGAGGATATTCGTTGCCTCCGTCGTGAATGCAGAAGCATGGAGCGCCGGTGGAAGGCCTCTAAACTTGAGGTCCACCGCTTGCAACTTAAATCACTTTTAATTGATTTTAACTCTATGGTTAAAGCTGCGAGAACTGCCTTTTTTGCTAAACTCATTTTATCCAGTAAACGTAACCCCAAAGTCCTCTTCGACACTATCAATAACATTGTCAGTCCACCAACACCCGACCCTCCTGTTTTCTCTGTCAATGATTGCAATAACTTCATTAACTTTTTCGTGAACAAGGTTGTCAATATCAGGGCAGGTATAACCCCCGCTACTCCCACCCCTCATATTGGCCCCAACCACCAGTCAATCCTGAACCACTTTGCACCCATTTCCCTCCATCAGTTAACCAAGCTTATGAGCACCATGAAAATGTCCTCCAGCCCAGTTGATGTGATTCCAACTACTCTTTTAAAGGATGTTTTTAGCTCTCTATTTTTAACATTATTAACCTGTCACTGTTTTTAGGCCATGTCCCCTCCTATTTTAAGACAGCCATTGTAACGCCACTTTTAAAAAAGCACGGATTAGATCCTGCACTACATACAAACTACCGGCCTATTTCTAAGCTTCCATTTATCTCCAAGATGTTAGAGAAAATTGTTGCTAACCAACTTTTAACAGTTTTAAATTCTCACAACATTTTAGATAAGTTTCAATCTGGTTTTAGACAAATGCATTCCACTGAGACAGCTCTTCTTAAAGTGACCAATGACCTTTTAATGTCATCTGACGTAGGAAAATGTTCTATCCTGGTGCTACTTGATATGAGTGCTGCTTTTGATACAATCGATCACAATGTTTTAATAGATAGGCTCAGGGATCAGATAGGGGTCACGGGGACCGCCCTTGACTGGTTTGCCTCCTACCTGACAGGTAGACGGTTCTCAGTTGCTGTGGGCCCACATGTGTCAGACTCTGTTCCCCTTTCATGTGGTGTCCCCCAGGGCTCAGTCCTTGGACCAACCTTATTTGCACTTTATATGCTACCACTAGGACACATTATCAGTACTTTTAAAGGCATGTCCTACCATTTTTATGCAGATGATATCCAATTGTACTATTCTTTAAATACAAAGAGCCCTGCTGATTTTAATTTTAACATTTTATTAGAGTGCATGTCTGCCATTAAGACCTGGATGTCAAACAATTTCCTCCAGCTAAACGAAGCAAAGACTGAGCTGCTTATTGTTGCTCCTGACATTATCGTTCCCAAGGTGGTTGATGCTCTTGGTTCCCTCAGAGACAAAGTGCGCCCCAACCTCAGAAACCTCGGGGTTATTTTCGATCAATCTATGCATCTAGACACTCACGTCAAATCAGTCACCCGGACATGTTTCTTCCACCTTAGGAACATAGCAAAACTTAGGTCAATTGTCTCCCTCCCAGAACTTGAAACGATTACACACGCATTTGTCTCCTCACGGTTGGATTACTGCAACTCACTATTCACCTGCCTAAATAAATCAAACATGAACCGCCTCCAGCAAATTCAGAATGCTGCTGCCAGACTGCTGACCAGGTCCAGCAGAAGGTGCCACATCACCCCAGTCCTGGCCTCATTACACTGGCTTCCTGTACACTTTAGGGTCCATTTCAAGGTCCTGGTGCTCACCTACAGAGCTTTGCATGATCAGGCCCCGAAATACATAACCGACCTGGTCCCACGTTATGTGCCAGGGAGGGCCCTTAGGTCTGCTGAAGAGGGTCTGTTAATAGTGCCCAACACTAATCTAGTTACAAAAGGTGACAGAGCCTTTCGGGCTGTAGCTGCCAAGCTGTGGAATGCTCTTCCACTTGCCTTGAGAACTGCACTTTCTGTTGACATTTTTAAACACAATCTTAAAACGCTATTATTTGAACAAGCTTTTACAAATGTTACTTGATTGTATATGTTGTATCATTATTTGCTGTATACTTGAGTTTATTGTACAGGCCTTTTACTGCTCTACTTATTTTAATACCCTGTTTTGTTTTTAATCTCTATGTATGTGAAGCACTTTGTGAGCCATCTCTGTGAGAAGTGCTATATAAATAAAATGTACTTACTTACTTACTTAATATGTTACAGAAGTACAATAGCACAGAGCAACATGGCTACTGTAAATGGAACCTGTTACCTTTCATTGATGGTTGTAATTAGGTTCAGCTGCTATTTAGCCAGGTCTTTATGAACAACATGAAGTTTACAAAGTAACAACGGAGGCAGAGCTATCGAATTGATGCTTGCAGGTAACCCATTCCACATAAATAGGCACGATTATTACATAATCGTCTAATCGCAATTATTTTAGATCATCGCAATTGTTTTGTCATAATCGTCAAAACATTTTTTGTATAAAATTAAATGTCAGCAATTTCTTCGTATATTTCAGTTATTTGACATATCTTCCCTGTACAATTTTTTATCACACACACACACACACACACACACACACACACACACACACACACACACACACACACACACACACACACACACACACACACACACACACACACACACACACACAGGGGGCGCATCCACTTTCTCACCTGCTGCAGCAGCGGGGGGAGGAGGAGACAGCTCTTTCCGAATATCCAGCACGGTATTTGATTCATTAGAAATTGCACCGTTCAGCTTGTTAGTGCAGCCACAGCTGTGTATTTGAAATTATACCTCTCTGTTGTTGTATAGTTTTTCACCCTATAGCAATTTAATGTGAATTACTTTGATGACAACTGCATGTGTCAACTAGGTTGTGGAGCCACCAACACATGTTCATAACATGTTCATAACTCCACTTGCTGTTGGTTCTAGATGTTCAAAACTCAACCTGCTGTTGGTTCTATGTGTAGATGTGATCCTGGAGAGTCCTATACTTCCTGTGACAAGGGGAAGTGATGTCACACTCCACTGCCTGTCCAAGACAACTGGTAATCCATCCTCTGACCTCCCAGCTGATTTCTATAAAGATGGATCCCTCATCAGGACTGGGTCTACAGGACAGATGACCATCCACAGTGTTAACAAGTCTGATGAAGGATTCTACAAGTGTCACATCTCTGACCTTGGAGAGTCACCAGAGAGCTGGATGGATGTGAGAGGTGAGTCTTTATTAAAAAAAAACATGATTTGACCATTAACTATAATTATTAACATAAAGTTAAACCAGTGTTTGGATACTGAAAGCCTTTGTTCTTTTTACAGATTCATCTTTCACCCCACCTCCAACCTCTGAGTCTGCCTCCCTCATGTCTCTGCCCCATCTGATGATGAAGCTACTGGTGCTCAGTCTTTACGTGGTGTCAACCTTCCTCTACATCTCCATAGTGAGAGCCAGAGCTAGAGGTGAGAGAAACATGTTATATACAGTCGGGTCAGTGGTTGTGACCATTCTCACATTTAATTCATGCGCGGGTGATACATGTGGTCATTAGTTGTAGTTGCGAAAGCAAACGGGAGTGTACTGAAGTTCCCTCAGCCCTATAGCTGAATTCCAACACCCAAAATCTCGCTCACTCGCTCACTCCCACTCCAGCTTGACCCGGAAATAGTCTGGGCACAATTGTTCATTTGCTTTTTGGAGGAGGCGAGTGGAGTCGAGTGGAGGAGCCGAGTCGGCTCCCCGAGTCGGCTCTCCGAGTCCGCATGGAGCGAGTGTACATGAAGTGTACGCTCGACCCCTCTCCACAGCTCCTCGCGGAAGACTTTCGCATCACGTGTACACGTTTTTTTTCCCCCTTCTCCCATGACGTAAACATGGTCCTCCTCCACGTGGCCACACAAACACTGCTTGAAACCCGACACCATGCCGAAAACACATGCCGAAATGACGCTGGAGTGTGTTCCGATCCTGTGAGGCCAACGGGTCGACCACTCCGTCTTCGCATTTAATCCTCTCCTCCTCGCAGGGTGAGTGGAGGACGCGAGGAGAGTGAGCGAGTGACCGAGTTTGGGGGATTGGAATTCAGCTTATGTTCCCTCAGCTCTATGTTCCCTCAGCCCTATGTCCCCCCATCCTAAATTAGACCCTATGTTCCCTCAGCCCTAGTTCCCACTTCCCAAAGTAGACCCTACAGTACAGTATGTTCCCTCAGCCCTATGTTCCCTCAGATGAGTACAAATGAGCTGATGTTTTTGCTCCTGTTTGTTTGTTCATTAACCTGTCTGTCTGTCTGTCTGTCTGTATCAGTTATCTTTTAGCAAGATATCTCAAAAAGTTATAGACAGATTATTACACAAAAACTGTAAAATCCACACGTACTAGTCCATCCATACACTGCGATGTGCACAGACAAACTATATGCAGACTTTTGGGTTATGTGCTCGGTATGTATAGTTAAGTTTTGGACAGTTTTTAATCTGCCATATTTAATCCTGTTGGCGTGTGTGTGTGACAACCCGATCATTTACAACCCGACGTGGAATTGTTGCCATCCACATCCATGAGAAGATGTTTACACTGTTTACGCTATTATTCCGACATATGCTTATAACACAACCTGGATTCGAACATTGCATGTGTCAGTCTGCGTGCTAGTGCTATGGAGATGATATCTAAAGCGCCGTCCCGCTCATAAAACAGTCCTTTATAAGTTTGCAGGCAGCGTCTGTCTGTCCTGGTGTTTTCTGGCGGTGTGGGTGTAAGATCCCATAGCGGGCTGTAACCATGACAACAGATCCCATAGCCCAAACTCTGAATCTCCGGTGTTTACACAAAAACGTTAATAAACAGCTTAAATTTGGGGGAAGTGAAAAACGGGCCACGTCACTGTCTGCATATGCTAATGGTCAATACCTGTGTGCAAGTTCAGATCAATTGCTCAACCCACTGAGGAGAAACATGCAGAACAGGATAGGATTAAAAGAGGGTGTGGCCAGTGGCGTAACGGAGGGGCAGCAAGTGCTGCGGTAAGGGGGGGCCACCAGCAGGCGGGGCCCCGCCTGCGCTGATACAAATATTTTTACAGCAAAAACAAATAAAAAGTTTATTTATATTGGTCAAATAGAACCGAATTAGACCCGAATTAGACCAAATTAGACCCGAAATATTTCGCGCACGCGCGCGGGGTTGTGCACCCGTGGGCCTCACCTGAAACTCCCGCGGGGAGGCCCCGCGATTCTGCGTTACGCCACTGGGTGTGGCAATGTCATGTCACAAAAAGTACAACATTTTGAAAACAGAGAAGTTAAACAATACAGACCCAGTCCAGTACATACTTTATATATAAGTTACAGAAATGAATGATAATGATTTATTGATATGCCCGAAGCATTTTTACAGTTTAACCCATTAAAAAGCCTGAGAGCAGAACCTACTGCAATACCAAGTCCACACTTCTGAGCGTGACTTGAATAATGTCCTATATTGTAAACCACAGTTCACACCCACATGTCTGATAAATGTGTCCATTTCCCTCTGCTGCTGTCTTTTATTAAAAGTGTTGCATAGGGAGTGCTGACGGTGCCATGTCATTATTAAGACGTCCCTTAACCCCCATGAATCCCCTAACCCCCTGCATGCCACACAGGTTACAGGTTACACTGCATGCCACACAGGTTACACTGCATGCTACACATGTTACACTGTTGTTATAAAGTTACATTATAAAGCACATTTGAATGGCCAGACAGACAAAAACAAACCTTTAAATGCAGTCCATTTATCATACAATAATAATAATAATATGAAAGTATTCTTTTTTCAGTGGAACATTTTCATACATTTGCTTCTAGTCTGCAGTTTTAGTGTGCACTATTGATACTGTACCAGCCATGCATGCCTCCTCCTACGTATCTTCTTGCTTCTGCATAGTGGGCGCGCGTGCACACACACACACACACACACACACACACACACACACACACACACACACACACACACACACACACACACACACACACACAAAGAACCACTTTTACTGCTATTTAGCACCATTTACAGTATATCTAGTGTGATATATGATCTACTGGTCCACAAATTTCAACATAAAGTTGATGATGAATTGAACACTTCTGTAACTGATTACAAAAAGATAAAATAAGAGAGAAGTGAGCAGTTTCCTCCCATAATGTAAAAAAAAGCAAGTAGTGTCAAAATATGAGATAGTTTCATAAGCCATGTGCAGTACAATACTGGTTTGTAAAACAGACCGTAGGGGTCTTGCCCTTTAGATTATCATGCTGGGGCCCTTTAATTTGTATTTATTTTATTGTATTTATTTGTATTAATTTGATTGACAGATGAGCTTTCACTACTTATTATTATTTGCTGGAATTAATATTCCCAGACTGACTTTTGTTTCCAGTCCACCCATGACATGAAGTTGGTTATAAAGTGTACCACTTCTTTAACTTAGTCATACTTCTCTTTTTTTAATCTTTTGTCTTCAGTTTTCTCCCACAAAGGGGAAAAAGCTGTTTCATAAGCCTGTGCAGTACCATATCTGTATGGTTTGCAAAACAGACCTACAATTTACTATTTACAATTTAGGCATTTAGGCATTTAGCAGATGCTCTTAATCCAGAGCGACTTATAAACAAGGTAAACACGTATATCATCCATATCCATAGAGACAGTGTAGTGCCTAAGTTATAGGATCAAAGGTCAACCAAGAACCTAGCATCAGTCTAAACAGTACAATATAAAAAATAAATGATCTGTACATTGAAACTATACAAACTATAGGAAATTACATGTCACACACACACACACACACACACACACACACACACACACACACACACACACACACACACACACACACACACACACACACACACACACACACACACACACCGCGTTTACGCATTATGGACAATGGCTTGTATTATTTATTTATTTTATTTAAATAATTCCAATCCAAGATTCCAACATAACTGCTGGAATCTAAACCATGGAAGTGACACTGGTTTACCTAGACCAAAGTATTTAATGAGAATGGGCCCTTACGGTTCCATTTGTACACTCTCTGAGTTAGCTTGAACAGTATTTAATATTTATTCACTCTGGTTGAATTCATTCTGATTAAAGAGTCCAAAGGAGATTACCATATGGCAGGCAGCATGTGTGTGTGTCTGATTATAAAGTGTACCACTTCTTTAACTTAGTCATACTTCTCTTTTTTTAATCTTTTGTCTTCAGTTTTCTCCCACAAAGGGGAAAATGCTGTTTCATAAGCCTGTGCAGTACCATATCTGTATGGTTTGCAAAACAGACCTACAATTTACTATTTACAATTTAGGCATTTAGGCATTTAGCAGATGCTCTTAATCCAGAGCGACTTATAAACAAGGTAAACACGTATATCATCCATATCCATAGAGACAGTGTAGTGCCTAAGTTATAGGATCAAAGGTCAACCAAGAACCTAGCATCAGTCTAAACAGTACAATATAAAAAATAAATGATCTGTACATTGAAACTATACAAACTATAGGAAATTACATTTCACACACACACACACACACACACACACACACACACACACACACACACACACACACACACACACACACACACACACACACACACACACACACACACACACACACACACACACACACACACACACACACCGCGTTTACGCGTTATGGACAATGGCTTGTATTATTTATTTGTTTTATTTAAATAATTCCGATCCAAGATTCCAACATAACTGCTGGAATCTAAACCATGGAAGTGACACTGGTTTACCTAGACCAAAATATTTAATGAGAATGGGCCCTTACGGTTCCATTTGTACACTCTCTGAGTTAGCTTGAACAGTATTTAATATTTATTCACTCTGGTTGAATTCATTCTGATTAAAGAGTCCAAAGGAGATTACCATATGGCAGGCAGCATGTGTGTGTGTCTGATTTGTAGCTTCTTCGTCGCATGGCGGTGTTGCACACCGAACATAGCAGATCTGCAAGCCCAGAATGCATTGCGGATGCAACGTGTTGTGGGTTTGTAGATCTGTGCTCGGTGTGTGACCGTTGTAGGACGAAGTATAAATTAGACATGAGATGCAGCAGCTGCAAGCGAGACAGGGAGAGAAAGGGTTTACTGCAAAACCTGAAAGATTATTTGTTTCAAACAGCTTTGTATCAAGCTACCCTCACCAACGTGTATAACAACAGCCAGTTTTTCCAAGTTGCAATGTGACATAGCTCTGTTTACACAATTCTATACCCCACCAACTGTATATAGTTTCCCCAGTTTATTTCTTAAATTGTTTTATTATATTTTTCACACTTGCGTTGGCAATGTAAACGTATGTTTTCTCATGCCAATAAAGCTCCTTTTAATTGAATTGAGAGAGACTTGCTTTGC
Source organism: Gymnoscopelus braueri (assembly GCF_963280865.1). NCBI lineage: Eukaryota > Metazoa > Chordata > Actinopteri > Myctophiformes > Myctophidae > Gymnoscopelus > Gymnoscopelus braueri. The sequence continues at coordinate 11,948,564 of NC_137620.1, read as the reverse complement.
CAAAAAGGTAGACCTATTTTTATCTCATGCCGATAAAGCTCCTTTGAAATAGATAGAATTGTTTAATTGTTTTAATTTTTATACATTTAGAGTAGCCAATTATGTTTTAACCCCTTTCTCTCCAATTTAGTCATTGCGACAATTGATTCCTCCCCACATACATTTCTGTGTTTCACTGCTGTTGAATCCTACTGACTCACCTGCCAGTGAGGAGCCCCCACCGGGGGGACTTAGAGCCTTCGTCCTACTCCTCCCGCCCAACATTCCCTGCTGACAGGTGCCACCCCAGCCTGTAGTACACGCAATGACCTATATCACCCTCCCCGCCCGGCTTCCCTCCCCCAAACACGTGCCAATTGTGTTCGTGTAGACTCGAGACAAAGCCAGATGGACCACGGTGGATTCGAACCCACAACCTCCGTGGTGGTGAGCAGGGACTTTACCACTGCGCCACCCGAGCGCTGAAATAGATTGAATTTATAAATAGTTTTTTTTTCTTTTTTTCTTAACTCATTCACTGCCAGGCTTATTTCAAGCTTGTTGATCCATATGCCACAGGCAGGAAAAATGGAAAAAAGTTATTTTTTTCTCCGTTTACATTTTAACATTGAAGTGGATGGAGCATTAACTTTTTGAAAATCGTTTTCTCCTAGTTCCTTTGAGATTAAAAAAAAAAAATTGCACTAATGGCACTGAAAACGGCCTTCAAAAGACGTCATTGGCACTCAATGAGTTCAGCTGGAAAGTGGATTTTAAACAAAGTAAGTTCAATCTGATAAATAAACAATGAAAGTGAAATATCTGGTGCCAACAGATTTTTCAGGTTAATGGTATAAACTCAGAACTGAACTTAAACTGAACTTATTAACTGGTTGTTCTCTTTCTCTCAATTCAATTAAAATGAACTTTATTGGCATGCGAAAACAGATGTTTACATTTGCCAAAGCAAGTCTCTCACTCTCTATCTCTTGCAAGCATTTTAATAACAGTTCGTATAGGATGACCATATTCTGAATTCCAAAAAGGACACTCTGCCTGTCTCGGAGATAAAAGATACTTAAACATTACAGCGATAAAACTAAACGTGTTACGTGTGGTAGGGGGATGGCTCAAATTTGTATTATAGTTATATTCTAATACTTGGGGCAGGAAAACGAGTATCACTTTTATTTAGCATTCATGTTGGAGTTAAGTTGGAATCTCTGATCGGAATGAGTTAAATCTGATGAATAAATACTGAAAGTTTCTTTTTTGTTTTTTCAGGTTAATGGTATAAACCCAGAAGATTTATTTGAGAAAACATACATTTAAACATTGCCAAAACAGGTCTCTCACTCTCTATCTCTTTAAGGCATTTTAATAACAGTTTATTCATAGACGTGTCACACATTACAAACATCAAAAGATAACGTTATATTCAAGCAAGAAAAATCCACAAATCCACCATGTTTTGGCAACGGCATTGTGTCGTGTTCTGGATTCATACCGAGTAGAAGGCTTTGAAAAAGTTGAAGTCAGGCTGACTCCCCACACCTCACATGAACACACTGCATGTTTTGAGTGGAACAATTCCCCATTTGAAAAATATATTAAATAAAGACACAAAGGTATAATGAACACAAATTGTCCACACTAGACTCATCCATTCGCAAACATATACCTATTCATCCCATCGCCCAAGCCCAAACAAAAAACTCACCAAAGGCTCGTCTCAATCTCTTTTTCAGAAAATGTATTAGCCAATATAAATTTCAAATGCATCAATGTCCATGCATTTTCAGAAAAATTGCCAATTGCATGTTAGATATGGCCGATTAGTAAACGCAAATACATGTTATGCATGTAATGCATGTTAAAATGCATGCATTAATGTCTCAAGGTAGCAGTGGGAAGCTTTTTAACCCTAGTGAGTTTCAGTGTCCCACACAACACGTGACAGGCACAAAAGACAAATGGAAACAATGACCGGAAAACAACTGTGTAATCACACCTTAACTTGTGTCCATCATACTGTTACTCATATACTGACAGGACTAGAGGTAAATATACAGGTCCAGGTCCTAGCATCTCTACCTGTTATAATCTTGTTTATAATCTTGTTTTATGAACCGATGTGCAAATATATTGTTGAATCAACAGAATAATCCATCGCCTCAGAGTCTCGGGGGCTCCAAACATTTGCGGTGCATCATACGAGCTGCATGGGGCGGCCCCTAACAGCCGTTGAGGCAGTAGGATGGAGGACAGTGACAACACTGAAATGTGTGGCGAGGAATTAATTGGCATGATCTGTTAACTAAAATCTCTCTCTCTCTCTCTCTCTCGCTCTCTCTCTCTGTCTCTCTTTGTCTCGCTCTCTCTCTCTCTCTCTCTCTCTCTCTCTCTCTCTCTCTCTCTCTCTCTCTCTCTCTCAGCTGCAGCCAATGTGAGGAAGAGAAGAGACGTCAATGATGTCATCATGGAGGTAGCTGTGTAGCCAATCAGAAGTGTTGAAGGAGATAGTTCAGCACACTGCTGCCTGTCACACAGTCCACTGTCTAGACCCTCCAGAAAAACGCGGGCAAAAATCCTTGATTATGCGGGCTAAAACTCTTGATTGACGAAATATGCGAGTTTTTTGCAATTTTATGCTGTGAAATTGCGGGAAGTTGCGAAATATGCGGAAAGTTGTGAAATATGCGGCAATATGCAAAATATGCGATATGCGGAAAAATGCGAAATATGTTAAAAGTTGCGAAATATGCAGCAATATGCGATGCAAATCGCATATTATGCGATGCGATGCGCATATTATGCGATGCGATGCAGCCTTTTTGAAAAAACGTTACCCCCGCATATTTTTGCGCCATTTTGCTGATTATGCGGTAAATTCTGCGATCACATAAACGCATTTTTCTGGAGGGTCTATTAAACTGTCTGATGGGTAGACGTGATTTCTTTTTTTGGGGGGGTGGGGTCTCCAGATGACAGTAAAGTGACAATTTAAGGACTTTTAAGACCTTTTTAATATATTTTTTAAGAGGCGTTGTGAGCTTGTAGATTGGCTATTTTCACAATATTCATCTATGGAACCGAGTCAACCTAAATATAATGCCTCAACTCCTACACTTCCAAGTGCTTGTCAGGGTGGGGGGTCCCCAGTTCAAATATGATTCTTTTGAGGGGTCATAGCCTGATAAGGTTGAAAACCACTGCTTTAAGCAGGAGAGGCCACACTCTCATCACTAACACCAAGCACATCTCTCTTATCTCTCTCTTATGACTTCCTGTCTTAGTTCTACATACATGAAGTAGCAATTCCCCTTAGTCTGGTTATGAATGCATCAACACAACAGGCTCACCTTCATATTTCTTGTAAAATATGGATGTTTTCATCTTCCCCAGGGTGTTTTCTGATCAGTTTCACACACTGTTGGTGACATTCACACGGTCAGCTCGATTTAACTGTTCAGTGTCCTCTTGTGCCCTCTGCTGGTTGAAAACTGCATGACACATGAACTGTGGAGGGAATGAGAACAAACTGATGAATATTATATGAATGACAGTATATGATGCTTGTGATGATGAAGATGAGGATGATGAGGATGATGATGATGATGATGATGATTGGTTAAATAAGTGAATGAAAGAGGAAGAATTCTTCATTTTATAATAATGTTTTGTTCAAATAAAGTGACACAATGTTTTCATTCTTTGTATCAACGGTTGGTGTCATTTTCAAGTTTGATTATAGCTACCGGTAACGCTTGCTATGCATGCCTTTTCTATAATGCATTATAAGCACACTTATTATTATAAAATCTAATAATCTTATAATGTATTCATGTATTATTCGCACGCACACACATCCCTGAAGGCTACCTATACCTCCCTATGCAGACAAATAACAACGACTTCCCATCCCTACACACATGTACCCCCCACCCACCCATACAATACACACATACACAAGAACAAAAATAGAGCAACACAAAACAACTACAACATGCACACACTGGGTTTCTCACGGTTTGTAAGTGCTGGGTGACTCTGCAGCAATTGCAATCCTTTTCTTTTGACTAAAGAGGAAAAAAGAATTCCCATCCTTTCCAAATTCTTATTTACCCTACATTTGAAAGAGACAAACTATACGCGTTAACACAACTGTACACAATTTAAAACTTTTTTGAAAATAGCAGATCTACGAACTCACAATACGTGGCATTGCTACAAGTTTTAAACTTGTAGATCTGCTATTTTCAAATAGCTAGTGTATAATATGGTTAAAGTGGTTACGGCGATGCTATATTAACACATTTTTCTGGAACCCCCCTAAAACCCTCTCAAGGTAGTGTAGAAGGTCCACACATGAACATTGTGGACTTGACTCTTACAAATAGACTTAATAAACTAAACTAGCAATAGACAATGATGTTTGTCAATATGGCTCAATATGCACCTGTTTCACGAAAGCGGAATTACATTATCCTGATCCTGCTGCTGTCTGCTACTCATGTAGCAGCTACATGACGGTCAGCCTGGTTGGGTTTGCAACTCCACAATAAACACAAACGTATGCACAACATGAAAAGGAGTGTGTGAGTGTTTGTGATCTGACAGCTTCTACTGCTGTTTTGAACTTGCTTTTTCTGCCCATAGATCTGGAGGGCCCTTATTACATGGAGTACTCAGCCCCTCTAAAGTTAAGTCTCATAGAACCACTGAGGGGATAAACACTTAAAAGGTATCATGATGATTTCTTTCTTGAAAGATCTCCTAAATGAATGTTTAGGAGATGTATGTTTCTTCAGTTTCTCAGTAGGATCTTTCATTGGCATGAATGATTAAGACCTTTGACTATACAACAAGAAAAGCAGAGTTAATAAAAGTGAATTAAAAAACATTATACAATCAGTTAACAATCAGTTTCCCCCCGTATGATTAATGCAATGTATTGTGGTTCATAGATTAAAAACCTTAAACATGCCATTGTGACTCAGGTCAATCTAGTAGGCCTACATGTCAGTAATGTCAACACCCCTGCATTTGCTGTTGGAAATCTGCCCTAAACATGATGTACTGTGTGAAAGCCAAGGCGAGTGCTTTACTTGAGCCGTGTGGTTTTAACACCTTTGTGTTACAAAGGAAAGCAAAGGGACCTTAAGTGACTCTATATACCCTGACATTGTGGTCAGGTTAGTTTCCAGAAGCAGCTCACATTCTTGTAATTGTGCATTTGTGTGTAATACATCTACACTGTTGTACAGTATATATACAATGGTTGGTTCTTGCGGTATTTCTCTGTATCTCTGCTTCATGGAACAAGTGTCACATGCCTCATACTAAAAGCGTGACAGAGTTTTGTGGTCAGCAGGATGGATGGGTGGGTGCTTTGTTACCACACTTATGACTGACTGAGTCTGGTTGTTAGTGTGTGTGTGTGTGTGTGTGTGTGTGTGTGTGTGTGTGTGTGTGTGTGTGTGTGTGTGTGTGTGTGTGTGTGTGTGTGTGTGTGTGTGTGTGTGTGTGTGTGTGTGTGTGTGTGTGTGTGTGTGTGTGTGTGTGTGTGTGTGTTGGGTATTCTGTGCAAGTGCCGGTGGCTTTCCTTCTGACCTGTTTCACGAAACCTGGATTAGGGAACCAGCTATCCTGGCTTAAATTATCCAGGATCAGCCATGAATCGGTTTCACGAAAGCTGAGTTATCTCGGCAGATTAACTTAGCCAGTAAACCTGGATATGTTTATCCATGACTCGGTTTCACGAAAGAAAATTGAAGCAATCCTACCTTAGTTACCATGGAAATTTAGCTGTGAAGTTAGCCTGGTCCGGAACAGGCTAACAGCCAAGCTTTATTAATCCAGTGCCTTGTTCTTCAAGTTTTGTGAAATAGCTGTTAGTCCAATGACTCCAATCGTAAACCAATGAGTTTTTCCACACTTATTCAATTCTTATGCGAAAATCGAAGATCTACAAGCCCGAAAAAAGAATTGTCTTATGAACCCCGAACCCCTGTGTACCCCCGGCCCCCCGGCCCCCCATGTACCCCGGACCTCCGTGGACCCCCATGGACCCCTGGCTCACATTCGTGCCCCCCCCCGGGGGCACGTATGTGAGCTGGGGGGCACATGGGGGGGGGCACGTGTGTGAGCTGTCAACAGGTGTTGACTGATTGATTGGCAGACAGCTGTCAATCAGTGACTGTCAAGAATCTTACTCTCTCTGCTCTTTGGATACCTAAATAAATGTATGTAGAGTGTACATGGAAAAACAAGATAGCAGAAAAAAATGTGTGATATGTTTTATTTTATTTTATTTTCCAGAAGCGATTATTTTACAATGGTCTCAAACATTCAGAAATAATGTTTGTTCATGAGCTGCTCCAGCCGGCTCCATCCGCTGCAATGTAATTCACCAAACTTCCGGTGCGAGTTTTGCCACCAGTGAGTGTCACGTCATATATCTAGAGAACGGACAGACTTTATGTCCTTTCCTTTCAAAAGATTCCTTGGTTTAACGATCCTGGCTCGACAAAGCCGCTCCTTCTCAGCCCGGCTTGGCGTTCGTGGAACTGAATAAACCAGGCTGAACAGCGCAGGCTTGTCAAACCTGGATTTGCCTTTTAAACCAGGATAATTGAATTCCGCTTTCTTGAAACAGGTGCATATTGAGCCATGTTGACAAACATCATTGTCTATTGCTAGTTTAGTTTATTAAGTCTATTTGTAAGAGTCAAGTCCACAATGTTCATGTGTGGACCTTCTACACTACCTTGAGAGGGTTTTAGGGGGGTTCCAGAAAAATGTGTTAATATAGCATCGCCGTAACCACTTTAACCATATTATACACTAGCTATTTGAAAATAGCAGATCTACAAGTTTAAAACTTGTAGCAATGCCACGTATTGTGAGTTCGTAGATCTGCTATTTTCAAAAAACTCATCGAACATTGAGAGGTTTTTATTTTCAAATTGTGTACAGTTGTGTTAACGCCTATGATTTGTCTCTTTCAAATGTAGGGTAAATAAGAATTTGGACAGGATGGGAATTCTTTTTTCCTCTTTAGTAAAAAAAAAGGATTGCAATTGCTGCAGAGTCACCCAGCACTTACAAACCGTGAGAAACCCAGTGTGTGCATGTTGTAGTTGTTTTGTGCTGCTCTATTTTCGTTCTTGTGTATGTGTGTATTGTATGGGTGGGTGGGGGGTACATGTGTGTAGGGATGGGAAGTCGTTGTTATTTGTCTGCATAGCCAGGGAGGTATAGGTAGCCTTTAGGGATGTGTGTGTGTGCGAATAATACATGAATACATTATAAGATTATTATATTTTATAATAATAAGTGTGCTTATAATGCATTATAGAAAAGGCATGCATAGCAAGCGTTACCGGTAGCTATAATCAAACTTGAAAATGACACCAACCGTTGATACAAAGAATGAAAACATTGTGTCACTTTATTTGAACAAAACATTATTATAAAATTAAGAATTCTTCCTCTTTCATTCACTTATTTAACCAATCATCATCATCATCCTCATCTTCATCATCATCATCACATGTGAAGATGGCTACTTTGCTGTCCAGCTCAATATGAACTTTAACTCCTGGCAGTGATTCAGTTGGTTCATTAAAGACATCATCATAATGTATTGACAAGCTGCTGCTAGTTTAATGTCTCTGTGTTGAACCTATAGATGACAACTGGGGTTTATGATTGCTTCTCACTATCTTAATGTTCAGTTTGTCTGTTTTTACCCTCACAACACAGTGAACACACTGCATGAATACTCACTAATGTGCGTAGTAATTATAGTAGAAAATGCATTGAATTATTTGCTGTTCCGCGATGGCAGCAACTTTGACCATGTGTACTGTAGGGCAAAGGTCACCACTACATGCAGTGCCTGTTACCAAGGCACTGACATTACAACTGGAGTTGATCCTTGATCGCAGCACGGTGGCTGCTCACTGTACTGCTCCTTAGGATGGGTTAAATGCAGAGGAATAATTACCCTAAAGTGACAGTAAAGTCACATGAAATTAAATGTCTTTGCCTGTGCACGGTTGTATTTGCAGAACACACATCACACCCTGTATCTTGTCTGGGTGCTCATGCCAGGGTGTAGCTCACTGCTGTCTATCTGTGGTAAACACATTCTCCAGTTACCCGTCCTGTGTCACTTCATTGCTTTTGTCCTAATATCTGTCATCTCTGCATCACACTCTTGCGATGCGAGAGTGCAGACGAGCCAACATCAAGGGACTCTTTGCTCTGCAGTGTTGGTAACACCGCTGTCATGCAGCAGTGTGCCTACATGTAGTAGGTGGTGGTGGGCCTCTTTCCCCTCCTAGCTGTGCCTTGGGTTGGCTCGCACACTACCAAGCACCACTCTATGTCTTAGTAGTAGTTCTCTAATACTCACATGAAGTAGTTCTGTAATTTCTGGTTACAAATCATGGATGGATTATGGACCGGACCAATGGTGCCAGAACCCAGGGGCTGTGATGCCGAAAAACTATTTAATCGTAATGTAAAAATGAATATTTACCATTTATCATTTAGGCATTTAGCAGACGCTGTTATCCAGAGCGACTTACATTAAGCAAGGCAAACGCATATCAAATGCAGAGACAGTATAGTGCCTCAGTAAACAAGGATCACAGCTAAACCAAGAGCTTATGTGGACCCCTCTGCCTATACAGTACAAGGTCTCTACTCCCCCTCCTATACACGAATCCACGGAACGCTGCCCTGTAGGTGGCGCCGCCATTGCTGCGGTGTCAAACTCAGTCAGCTGCTGCTGCGGTTCTGTCCGGCTGTTGACGTTACTCTTTACCTGCTTGGCTGTTGGAGCAGCCATAAACTACACAGGTTCATCCTGATTTTCTGTACATCTTTGTAAAGTTAGTGTTAGTAAAAAGCAGGTAAAAGAGTAACGTGAGCAGTCAGTGACTGCAGCTGACTGACACCGCGCAGCAGCAGCTGATCGAGTCTGACACCGCGGCAATGGCGGCGCCACCTACAGGGCAGCGCTCCGTGGATTCGTGTATAGAATATGCCCATTTTGACTAACATGGCTAATGTCTGACTAACAGTTTTTTTATATATATATATCCTGTTGTTTTTAAATGCAAATACATATCATGTATATACTGTGGGTTAGAGACATACAGATCCTGTGTAAATCCTGTATGATAAAATGTCTACAGGAGCTTTCTTGACCCACACATGCCTTACCACTCGACTAGTGTGTTTGCATGCCAACCAGATTGCCCATTCTTAGCGTATGGGGGTCCCTAAGAAAATTGGCCATGAGTTTTAATAAAAAGGCTGACCTTCATATTGCTTGTAAACATATGGAGGTTTTCATCTTCAGGGTGTTTTGTGATCAGAGGCACACACTGGTTGGTGACATTCACACAGTCAGCTTGATTTAACTGTTAAACTTTAGTGTCTTCTTGTGCCCTCTGCTGGTTGAAAACGGCATGACACATGCACTGTGGAGATAGGTGATGCACTGATGCAAATTAATTTATTATGACAGTTTATGATGCTTGTGATGATGATGACGATGACGATGATGATGATGATGATGATGATGATGATGATGATGATGATGATGCAATGCCATGTGGTGTGGTGTGAGAGAGTGCAGACTAGCCAACACCAACTCGGGACTCCTGGATCGCTGCCCTCCACACCCTATTATCAGGATCAAGATCAAATTGACAAGGACTTTTACAATAGAGTTATTTACATCTTTGTCTGGAGGGCTGGGTGCATGGATTATTGTCTGCATATAAAGTAAGACAATAACTATTATATTGATGTATTAGTTTTAGACACATTCGTTTATTGTGTTGTATAATTGTACATTGTGTGAGCACATTATAAGCTGCCTTTGCAGACATTTGTGTATTTATAGCAGTGGTAACCAACCTTTCTGAGCCCAAGAGCAGATTTTATTCCCAGATGTAAGCCATGATATACCACTAAAAACTGTTCCAAGAAACCCAAATATGAGTATATTTTTGCAATTTCTGACTCAATGTATCTGCATACATCCACACAAAGATTAGTCTAAATAAGAATAAACACTAATAGTTGTATAATCGATGCCTAAATATTTCAGAAAAAATACATGTAAAAATAGCTCCTGGTCAGACAGCTCTGCAGGCTTTCAGCTGCATGAACACAGAGGAATACATATATTTTGGCAGATATATTTACAAGCAGTTGGACATTGGTTATGAAGTGTGTAAACAGAGTAGTTACTTTGTATGCTGCTGGGAGGGAGCAGCTGCCTTCTTCTCCTTGTCCTTGTTGTGACCCTCTGCTCTCTCAACCCCTGCACATAACTACATATAAGAAAGGAGAGCATCAATCCACATGTCACATCATGTTTGGCATCAGTTACATTATAAGTCCTCCTTTTTCCTGGGTCATCTTGTATGCCTACTGTCTGTCCTGGTCCAGACATGAGGGCAACAAAGGAGAGCATCAGTCCACACGTCATCACACATTACATCATCTTTGACATCAGTTACAGTACTTACGTTCAACTATGGCTGCTGGTTGACTTGTACAGGGATTGGTACGTGGTGCTGCCGTGTTTCACAAATAGCACCAGTCTTGTCGTCACCCTTGGACGCAGAGAGCCCTCTGGGATCCTACCCCCCCTGATGGCAGCCACCATCTCCAGGAACAGCTGGGAGTAGGACTGGAGGGCATCTTTATGGACCATGAGGGATGATTCAGACCCTCTCTCTCCTTCTGGTCGCCCACCAGCAGTGCACTGCACACACTCAGCCTCCATTGTGGCTCAGCGGCCATAGCTGAATGGTTAGTGAGCCTGCCTGGGACTCCAGAGGTCACGGAGGTCTCAGGTACGATTCCAGCTGTCAGCAATGTGTCGAAGTGTCCCTGAGCAAGACACTTAACACCTAAATGCTCCCCCCTCCATGCTCCGCTGTGGGCAGCACTCGGCTTGGTGAAGCTGAAAACTGACGTTCCCCTGTGGGATATGATAGGTACATCAAAAAATACATAATAATGTTTGACCCCGGTACTTCCAACCTGGACCTCACTCTCACTGAGGATCAGCTGGCTGCACTGGGGGTCTCCTCTGCCCTGTCAGGTATCTTCACCTTAGATCTCTGGGATGATGCTTGGACCACAGCCACCCTCAGGGCTTCAGCTGAAGACTGAAAGGTGAGCGAGGAGGTTGAATGCTTGAATCTAAATATCAGATGAAAATCCATTCTTCAAAGAGAGAACAAACAGTTAAAACAATAAAGGATAATTCCTTTTAACAGGACGTTCATGAAAGTCCTTGCGGGCTTGTTTCCAATGAGGGCCTGTGAGCAATTAGGCGTTAAGAGTCTTGCTCAGGGACAAATTTCATTTCATCGACACATATGCTGGCGTGGCCTGGAATCGTACCTGGGGCAACCAGGGCCTCTGGCTACCTAGGCGGGCTCACTAACCACTCAGCTATGGCCGCCCAATGACTATTATTTACAGGTTGGAGTCATGCATGTGTGGTAACTATACATGATGAAGGAAACACAGAATATACAGCAGCAGGAACACATGTAGAAAGTAACTCCTTCAAACTGAAGACATTGGTGTTGCTATTAAATGACGCTGTAATAACACACAACCTATGTTATCCTATTTGTAATCAATATGTGTAAATTATATGTGTTTCATGTAAATGCCAACACAGTCAGCAGGGCACTGCAGGGAATTGAACCCTACCCTAGTAAACCAGGAGTTCCATACCAGTGCCTTTTGCTTTGTGATGCCATGTCCTTACTTACATATGAATACACTTTTTACCTCACAGGTGACCAGGTGACAGAAAACATTTTTAAAAAGTGCTACTAACCCCTGTTGAAGTGGCTTGATAAAGAACCAACAGGACACACAGCTATGCTTCAGGGTTTTACTGATTGATCTGCAATCACAGTATAGAACAGGACAAAGGTGATGAACATCAATGTAGTCACATGGGCCTTCATTTATCAATGGCGTGTACAAACCAGCTTATATTTGAGCCCAGGAGTTAGCTTACGCCCACGTCCAAGTGAGATTTATAAAGCAGGTGTACCCTGTCAATTCTAGCGTAGGATTTGTCCGCTGATGATATATGTGGCGCAGCCTCGTCCCACCTGTTTTTAGACATGATGAAGCAGAATTTGGCAGAGAATAGGAACTTCTCCAACATGTGAAGTTACCCCACCAATCATCTCTGTGGATTCACACACAGCTACACAGCACACACGCCTATCATATGCGTGGGAATGGCGCATGCTATATGCATACACAGGGAACAGACCTGATACCTGACACAGACACGTGCAATAAGAAAATATAACATACAAAATATAATATAATAAACTAAAATACGACCGCATTCGTAACAGCGCAAGTCCAGTCAACAATAATGTGGCACACTATGTCAGAAGAATGCGGTCTGGGGGAAAAAATAAAAAAAAAGATATGCATCTTATTTTTTTATTCTAGCCATTCATAATTTGAATGTTTATGGAGTGACTGATGAATACGTAAATTAATGGATGAAGGCTGGTGTGTGGTGGGCTGGTTAACTCCCATCTCCCGCTGCGGTCCTGTGGCCAAAATATCACTTCGCTGGGCAGTGGGGTAGACTTCACTACACATGAAAATATTCCAGCAGAGCTGTCCCTAAAATCCTCTCACATGTATACGCTCATATGTCTTAACAGAGCCAGTAAAGCACTGTTTAAATGGTTGAGTGATTAAGAATCTAACTTGTAACATTGTAAATATGTTACATTGTTTTTAATTGCGCGATTTGAATTGCTTGAGTTGTACACTTGGATATGTCCTACCAATTTTGGAGTGAATACATATGTTTAGATGCCTGTCAGATGGTCAGACAATGCTGTCTACGATGGAACAAACTGGTGTAGCCAAAGTCTACACGTCCTCAGACCTGACGTGAGATCTGAGCGGGCCGTATGCTGAAGTCAAAGTCACTATAGATTTATAAATGTCGACAATTGCGCTGATCTCGCCGTACGCCCACTATTTGGTCTACACCACTTTGATAAATTAGGGCCATGATGTTCAATGAGTCTTGTCACGATGCATTATGAGCTTGTAGATCGGATATTTTAGCTATTCGTCGTAATAAATATACAAACAGGCATGGCTAAAAAAAAAGCTCAGCATGGTCACAAAATTGTGTTTTATCACTACTAGGCACTGGCCTACTCAGGGACCACACAGCATGGGAATGATGCAAGTCAGGAATGCATGCCCCACCTAGTTAGTACCAAGTGCAGTATCCGTCACCATAGTACTAATAACGATAGGTATAGAGCACCGAAGTCCTGACGTGACTCGTTCATCCCCAGGTTTGCGGAAGTAATTTCTCTATGGAGAATAACATTGGGTCATCTTAGAATCGTCTCATATAAGAATTGTGGTCCAAAAATAAACACCACGTGTCAGCGTTATTGTCAGGGAGGGGGTTCTGTATCGTTTATGATAGTCAGTCACTTATATTTGATACAGTCTGTTTCTGGCGAAAATGTAACTAATTCGGCGGAAGTAACATTAGCGTTTTCTCACCGTCAGTTGATGCTTCATATCCATAAGAGTCAACACGCCGGGGTCATTTGTTTATTTTTGGAACACAGTTCTTATTTGACGCGATATTAAATACGTCTATGGGATTCAGAACGGGGGTGGAAAACTGCGAACCAGGTAGACAAACAAAGGATGTGTAAATGACGTCAGACTTCGGCGGTCTATTTACACATATATAAAAGGGGAACCGAAGGTGATTGGTTGGGTTGGCTAATGAAGGAAGCTGGTGCCTACACCTCCCCCACACACAAAGACAGAGAGAATCAGTGTGTCCTCCACAGACCCGCGGATGAACAGATAGACATGTGTTTTTTTGGTTCTGGACAACTTGCCTGTTCTACTGAATTCCCACATGCCACTGCACACCCCCAGGTCATCTGTGACACATAAGCCAAGTTTGAAGTCGATCGCTTGCACACGCGCGCACACACACACACTCACACACACACACACACACACACACACACACACACACACACACACACACACACACACACACACACACACACACACACACAGGAAGACAATATATTTTGGCAGATATATTTCTATAAGCAGTTGGATGTCAGTTGTGAGCTGGTCAACACGTACGCTTGCAGTCTGTCTATCCTTGACTCTATCCATGGCTTCATGACCTTCTGCTCCCTCAACCATTTCATGAAACTACAGACATGAGATCTACAAAGGAGAGCATTAGTCTACACGTCATCTCATAATCTTTGGCATCAGTAGAACATACCAACGACTCTAGCTGGTGGTGGACTCGTACACAGTGGTGGAAAGTAACTAAGTGCATTTACTCAAGTACTATATTTAAGTACAAGTGTAGGTACTTTATCTTTACTGGAGTATGTCCAAATTTCAATACTTTTACCTCTACTCCACAACATCTCAGAGGCAAATATTGTACTTTTACTCCACTACAATTATTTGAAAACTTTAGTTACTAGTTTATAGATTTTGATTATTATTACAACACACATTAACCACTTCAGCCCTATTTAAACTTTGGCTATTTGAAAATAGCCGATCTACACACACTTGTAGATAGATTTTTTTATATTTTTGAAAATGTGTTAACATATTTTAACATTTTAGAATTGAGAGCTTGTAGATCTGCTATTTTCTAAAGATTTTTATAAATTTCAGACATGATGATAACTTGTGAAATGGGACGTTCTGCATAATGAATACTTTAAGTATATTTTGATGCCAATACTTTTGTACTTTTACTCAAGTACATTTTGATTACCGGACTTTTACTTGTAACAGAGTGTTTCTGCATGGCAGTATTGATACTTTTAGTAAAGTTAAAATGTAGTACTTTTTCCACCACTGACCTGGAAAGTGACCCTGTCCCTGTACGTCCCCATGTGCACCAGCTCATTGTCAGAGGACAGTTATTATATAATCACCTGATCAAAATTACTTTGTATAATCCTATCCAATTTTGGGCATTTAGGGCGAAAGAAATTCTAAAATGTTAAAATATGTTCAGACATTTTCAAAAATAAAACAAATCTATAACAACAAAAATAGCAATGTGGTGTCTTCAGTTTACAGTTAATCCAGTTAATACAAGCAAGTTGAGAGTTCTGCACTTCACCTTATTGTTGGAATATGTATACATTTATATTCTGGTAATGTTATAAACCAACCAAAAACCAGCAGAGGAATCCTCCAAAGGTGATGGAGATGGATAGGCCATACTTGCCGTAAACCAGCCTCATAGCGCGGCACTCTATGAGCTTGTAGATCATGCAATTTTTTTAAAACCGTGAACATTTGTGAAAACCTTTGAATATATATTCTTTATTTAACTCAAATCTTTGCTTCTGGGGGTCCCTGGAACAAAATATTTTGAGATGGGAGTCCGCGGCTAAATACATTTTGGGGGCCCTTGACATGAAAAAGTTTGAGAACCTCTGACGTAGGAGACCAGAAGTAGGTGGTGAGTCTATTCATTCCAATGGGAGAAGTGCACGTGAACACAGCTTCAGACCCATTCTTTAGCTCCATGGTCACTGAACTAAATATTAGACCCATTCTTCACAAGCCACACAATCTTCAGAACATTCTGAAACTAAAATGCCATTTTTCAGAGACACAAATCAGGAGAAAATCTACTTTGTTATCGACTTTTCTCTGCAACACACTGTTGCGAGATCTGGTAAGTGAGTGAGTCCCAGTAGTTGCAGCCGCCACACCAACTCTCTACTTTTAAACACCACACACAGAGATACTGTAGTACAATACATGAAATATAACCACTGCCAATATCATGATAACAGTATGATAGTGCTAATAAATACAATGTAACCACTGTCAATATCATTATAACAGTATGATAGTACAATTAATAAAATGTAACCACTGTCAATATCATTATAACAGTATGATAGTACAATTAATAAAATGTAACCACTGTCAATATCATTATAACAGTATGATAGTGCTAATAAATACAATGTAACCTCTGTCAATATCATTATAACAGTATGATAGTACAATAAATAAAATGTAACCACTGTCAATATCATTATAACAGTATGATAGTACAATACATACAATGTAACCACCTCCATGTATAGATGCTTACTAATAAAGAAAAAGATCACATGGATGCACCAGGGACGTATCATCAGTGTTGTAGCCTGGGGTCATCGGGTGTTTCGGGCCTCGCAACATACAACATACACCCTCGCCCAGGTGACCCAGCCAGGGTTTTTTTCTGTTCTGGCCCCACAGTGGTGGAATGGACTTCCCACTGATGTCAGGACAGCAGAGTCACTGCCCATCTTTTGCCGCAGGCTGAAAACCCACCTGTTCAGGAAACACTACCCTTCCTCTTTGCCTGGCCTACTTGTTGTTAACTAGTTGTACGAACGCTTGTTTTATTGTTTTATTGGATCTTGTTTAGTCAATACAATTATTTGTTTTAGCTCCTGCTCATTTGATTTTGCATTTTTGCCTCATCTGTTTAAGGAAATAGGTAGCTGATATATTGCACTTTTACCTTAGCGCTAGGTATACTCTTGGTTGCTTGTTTTTGCAGAAAATGCACTTAAGACTTCTGGTGATTAGTAGTTTTCGTTCCCTACCTATGTTGAATGCACTTATTGTAAGTCGCTTTGGATAAAAGCGTCTGCTAAATGACTGTAATGTAATGTAATGTAATGTAATGTAATGTAATGTAATGTAATGTAATGTTGATCAAGCCCCGACTTACGTCCCAGTAGCTAGCTACCCACGGTCAGTCCTCTTAGGGAAAGACAGGGCCACTCAGTCCGCTTCTCTGGAACTACCTATAAAGCACCGAAGTATGACGTAATTTACGCATCCTACTTGGGTCGCGGTTTCTTCCCCCCATTCTGAATTCCCATAGATGTGTTTAATATCACGTCAAATAAGAACTGTGTTCCAAAAATAAACAAATGATCCTGGCGGTTTGACTCTTATGGATATGAAGCATCAACTGACGGTGAGAAAACGCTAAAGTTACTTCCGTCGAATTAGTTAAATCTTCACCAGAAACAGACTGCATCAAATATGAGTGACTGACTATCATAAACGATACAGAGCCACCTTGACAATATCGCAGAGACAGTTTGTTTATTTTTGAACCACAATTCTTATTTGAGACGATTCTAAGATGACCCAATTTCTCCATAGAGAAATTACTTCCACGACCCAGGGGATGAACGAGTGACGTCAGGACTAAAAGAACATTACATTAAACACAAAGGCATCACATGTACCTTGTGTTTCATGGCTGAAAGCAGTTTTCAGGTGTTTTGCACCTCTTGCTGGTTACCGACCAGACGATGGGCTCATTAGCTGGCTGGATACATTACACACACACACTGCCTGGCATACAGTAGGTCCAGGAGAAGATCTTCAACACCACCTGGTAGGTACTGCTCTGCTGGGACTGCTGGCTACACACACACACACACACACACACACACACACACACACACACACACACACCAACTGAACTTTAGATCTCAAGTCTAACCTCCATTGCTACCATGCTGTGGAATGTAAACAGGAACTGATCTGGTGGTGTGGTGTGTCATTATATAGGATGAGGAGAGTGTGGAAATCAGACATAGGAGAAGATCTCAAGAGGCGGCTGTTCGTAGCTACAGTAGAGTCAGTACTGCTGTATGGGGCTGAGACGTGGCAGCGGTGGCCTAGTGGTTAGAGGGGCGGCCTTGATACCGGAAGGTCCCTAGTTCGATTCCCCAATTCATCACATCAATCATGAATCACCGCTGAATAGCCCTTGAGCAAGGCTTCCATGCAGGGTCTGGCTGTAAATAAGTTTCGCACTTAGTCCAACACCCTGGGTAAACAACAAACTTTGCTTTGCTTTGCTTTGCTTTACATGGACCCTCACAGTGGAGTCAGTACTGCTGTATGGGGCTGAGACATGGACCCTCACAGTAGAGTCAGTACTGCTGTATGGGGCTGAGACATGGACCCTCACAGTAGTGTCAATGACGCTGTATGGGGCTGAGACATGGACCCTCACAGTGGAGTCAGTACTGCTGTATGGGGCTGAGACATGGACCCTCACAGCGGAGTCAGTTCTGCTGTATGGCTCTGCGACATGGACCCTCACAGCACAACAGGAAAGGGCCCTGAATGGAGTCGAATGGCACTAGTTGTCACATGGGCGGACCACATCAGAAATGTGCTCCTCTACATGGACCTACCACGGGTCACAGACAAAGTCAGAAAGAGAAGGGTGAGGCTGGCACCCGAACTGATGGCAAACTGACACTAAGGGAGCGAACCCAGGGCAAAGCCAGGCAAGGCAAGAAGCACACCACCTACGTCCTACGTAGATGCATTGCAGCACGACAGCTTAGCTAACAACACTGCAGAGCTCAAAAACCTGATGCTAGATGAGAGGGTGTGGAGGGCAGCGATTCAGGAGTCGCGAGTTGGTGTATGCTAGACCGCACTCTTGCATCACATCATCGTAAGTAGTATAGACTCCCTTCAATTACATATTCAGAGAGCTAACTCCAGCCAGGCATCATGGATGGAGGTTGTAGGGATAATTATTTGCAGTACATTGAATTACACTTCCACCAGCACCAAAATGTGTCTTGGAGCTTGTTCATTAGCAGCGTAAGCACTACAGTGTGAGGGGAGATGTGCATGTAGAGATAATCAGCTACCATGCACATACATGTCTATGTATGGGGCGGCAGTGGCTCAGGGGTAGAGTGGCCAGGTAGAATGAACTGGAAACCGCAAGGTTCCCAGTTCGATCTCGGGCTCCCCCTGAGTTAGTGTCGAAGTGTCCTTGAGCAAGACGCTGAACCCCTAATTGCTCCCGATGAGCAGGTTGGTGCCTTGCATGGTTTCCTCCTAACCTGACTCGGCCAGATGGCGGTGGTATTGACTTCACAATACCAAATGTGCTGCAAGCTTCTTCCATCTGGCAGGTTAGTTTCCTCCGCCATCGGTGTATGAATGTGTGTGTGAATGGGTGAATGTAATGCACAACCTATGTAAAGCACTTTGGATAAAAGCGCTGTATAAATGAACTGATACAATTCTACCTAATGGATTGACTATACTTAATGCCTCTGTGTAGCCGTGAGGGTCCACAGAGAGCAGGCATGACATGGATTTGTTTATACTACAATGTGATGTCTGCAGATGTGTTCAAGAGCAAAACGGGCACTCAATACTAGAAATAATCTAATGACCTTCTTCCAGACAACTGAAGAGACCATTGTGAGAAGATGTCAACTGTCCTAGTTATCTCTATCTTCCATCAAATATTACTGTGTATTCCTGTTATTCTCTGACCTCACATGATAATACATTCCTTCAGTGAAGTCCCTTTTATTCAGGTTTTAATTATGTTATTTTTGTAGTCATTTATTGTCTTTATACAGAGGATAGTGACAGATCTCCTCTCAACCTCTCCTCAAATAGAGCATCTATTTTACTTTGTGCAGTCAGTGTACTTGTCGCACAAAAAGTATGCATGTCACAAAATCGGGGATGCAGGGGGATGTCCCCGTGGACATGAGCTCAGCTGGTGACAAAACGTAAGTCATGTGACGTGGCTATTCACACAACATGATACCTGATACCCATCAACATGATATAGAGTATGAAACATAACATGACGTTAACAGCATAACATAATCTAAACATAAATAACATGAGCCCTATATTTCAAGTATATATTCTACCAATGTGATGAAAAGCACTAGTGTGGCGTTTTTGTATGCTGAAGTCGACTATCTTGTTAAGTGTGTGTTATAAGGTGTTAATGTCTAGATTCACTATGTGCCCTCATCTAATTCCATGTGCATAAAGTACTTTGGCCATTGATATGTTTGGTCACTAGATGGCAGCATAGAGTTAAAAATAATAGAGAGGGCACCCGAAATCTCCTCCCATCCACTTGCATTGAGTTGCTCATCCAGCGCATGGGCCTAAATCACCCCTTCTTCCGGGTTGGAAATTTGGTGGGCGCGGCCTATTTAGGGCCCAGTTCATCACAGAAGTGACGCGTTTTGCGTCACAGAAGCGCGCAGCCCCGTGCGCAAGCACGTGCGCACGCTCGTGAGTCGAGCCCATTGGTCGAAACCGTTTTCGCTCGTTCATGTTGAGGCCCCAGGCCTGCAGTACCATGAATGGCCAGCATGTCCATTTGGCTTCAATGAAACCACTGGGTTCTGGGGGCTTGGGGGATGGCAGTCTAAGACCATAATGGACCAAGTGTATGTTTGCCGTTACAGATATGCACTGCATCAATGTTCTACAGCTGTTTCATTCACATTGTTATAAATCTGCATGTGTTTTGAAAACTTATTGGATACTGACCAGAGGATGGACTCACTAGCTAGCTGGATACATCTCTGTCATACACACACTGTCTGGCAGAGGTCCAGGAGAAGATCCTCAACACCACCTGCTCTGCTGTAGGTACTGCTGGCCACACACACACCACACCACACCACACCACACACACACACCACACACACACCACACACACACCACACACACCACACACACACACACACACACACACACACACACACACACACACGGCTTTACTTTTTGTGTTAATATCCTCATTGGGGAATCTTAGATAGCTTCATATAAGAACTGTGTTCCAAAAATAAACACACCACCCTGGCGATTTTACTCATATGGATATGAAGCATTAGCCTGGTAAACCCTCCCTCCGGAAATCTCATTTCTATTTGATTCCAGGAGTGAGTCTGGCCTGATAGCCCATTGTGGGGGTTTCTAGTGGAATTACCAACTAACCGAGTCTATCAGCGTCGTCGCACATCGTTCTGTGATTGACAGCGACAGTTGGCCAATCAGGTGGCGAGTTCGAGTGAGCCCAAAACACGAACGGCAGCCATCTTTTTCTTGTCCGCTATATTCTCCGCTATTTTTTTACTTCAAAAAGCTCTCTAACTTCTATTTTGAGGCACGGAATTTACTTATAAGATATCGTTTGGATAGAATTTAGTTGTTTAACTTCATATATGTGGTCAATTAATCATGACAAAGCCTATTTAAAAATAAAAATTTAGAGAACCGGTAGGGGCGGGCAGTGACACCCATGTATCCGAATAAGGCAACCCATTTTGGGCATGGCCGTCTCAAAAGTCCCGTTGTGTCACATTAGACTGGTGAACTGCTGATTGGCTGAAGGGGGAAAATTATCATTGGCTGAAGGGGTTGTCAGTCAACGGTATTACTCCCGCCCAACTCCAGCCCACAGCCAATATTGCAGAATGGGCGATCAGGCCAGACTCACTCCTGGAATCAAATAGAAATGAGATTTCCGGAGGGAGGGTTTACCAGGCTAATGAAGCATCGACTGAAGGTGTAAATGTACACATTTACCCAAAGAGTAACACAATATAAACACTAGAAACGAGTCAAACAACCCAAAGACTACATTTCCCATGAACGCGGCTGCTGTAGGGCTTATGTTTAACTCTATGCTGTAGGGACAGTGATTTCAGACCCGGAAGTAGTCGTTCTTAAGACTTTTAAGGCAGAAAAGAACGAACACACACACACACACACGTGAGGATAAGGTCACTCAACATGCAACAACATACAAGGAACAGACAGTGAGATAGAGCTCTAATCGGCCCTAAAAAAAAATTGCCCGACCCAGCCCAGCCCGACAAAAGTTCGTCCCAAGCCCGGCCCCAAGCCAGATAAATGTGTGACAAACTGGGCCCGGCCCGACCTGAGAGCCCGACATTTTTATGAACAGCAGCAGCCTTTTTCTCTTCATTCAATATTATTTGCTATTCATGATGAACAATTCTACCTTTTCACAAAAGGAAAAACATGCATTTAATTCACACTGACTAGAAGCAGGAATAATCAAAAGCAGAGACATGGATGTCCCCCACCATCGCCCCCAAACCCAATCCTGTGGTATGTCTAGATTCACTATGTTCAGGGATGAGCTGTAGGGGGTGCTATGGGGGGTCGGCGACCCCTTAGTTCTGGCGCTGGCTGGGGGGCTGGGAGCTCCACATGCACGCGCGAGCACGCACCGTCAGCTGCGGTCTTAACACCTTAAAGTTTAAACAATAGCCTCAAGGTTCGCGCCGTCAGCGGCGAGCCGTTCTCAATAGCGTCTACCTGGCTGCTTTGCATAACATTAGGCTACTCGAAAAAAGCCATGGACTTGAATTGAATGTGTACATTCCTCTCACAATGAGAGACAACAGTCTCTGCACTGCAGAGTGTGAAGGGGATCGCTTAGAAGAGGACCCAGTTCTCTGAGACAAGACAAAGACAAGTTGTCTGATTATTTTAAGTACTTATGTGTGGGTGAGTCTATGTAAAGGGCTTTTATATAAAACTAAAAGGAAAATAAAATAATTAATTAATTGAAACAAAAATAAAAACAACAAATTAACAATGCAACTAAATAATAAGATATAATTACATTAAAAATCACATGTTGAATACAGTATTTCAACTAGCACTGAGCTGATTGGCTATGTGCACATGCGTGCGCGTGTACGTGACGTCAGAAAATATAGCCCCCCTAGTTCAAAAATCCACAGCTCATCACTGACTATGTTCCCTCATTGAATTCCATGTGTACTTTGGCCATTAATATGTTTGGTCACTAGAGGGCACTCTAAGACACCATAATGGACCAGGGTTATGCTTTGAGCATAAGTTACTTTGTTTCCTTGAAATCGACCATGACACAAACAAAAGTAAGCATAAGCAAGTTCTACAGTTCGTCCTTGAATCATTCTCCTTCCTACCTCTCTCGTAGTGTTGGTCTTTCTTGGTAGGAATTTAGGAAAGTATGCATGCAGTCCATAGAGTTAAAAAAAATATAAGAATATGACACAGCACTCTGGTTCTTCTCACACAGTTTAACTTGTAGAAACTACAAAACAAACACTTCAAACGTTTTCACCGGGCTGATCTATAATGTGTGTCCTGGCCGGGCTTGGTTTGTAGATCTGGTGTAAAATCCATTCGTTGTTGTTGGAGAGGAGAGGAGAGGAGAAAAGAAGAACAGCTGAATGAATCTCTAACCTCGCGTCACCAGCCTTTCCACCACGGAGGAAAACCTGGTATTCGTTCTAAGCTGGTCTGTCCCGTGTGATCTGGTCTGGTTTAGAAAAAAACAAAAAAAACAATCGTGTTCCGGTCCGTTGGCATCGCATTGTTTTTGTTCCACACGTAATGTAAATCATATAGTTTAGTCACGCTACGAGTTAGAATAAAAGATGGACATACCAAACGATTAAAAAGAAACGAACTATTATACCAAACTTAACACATTTTAAACTAGGGGAATCATTTTGGAGGTGCACCACACCGAAGGTTCCGGCGGCCTGATGACGTAAAGTTATTTCCGCTACAGACCGGATCTGTATCGGAAATAGTATTGATCATTGATCCCAGGCTAGAGGAATGTAATGGATAAGGGGAGGAGACCAGAGGATGAGATAAAACTAAAGCGATATATTATAACACTATGGATAAAAGGAAGGAACCCCTTATATCTTTAAGACTATACTTTCAGGGATCATTTCTATAGTTTTTAACTTGCGAGATGAGTTTCTATAATGTTTGGTCTCGCTATCCACGATGAAGAGTCGAAATATCCCCTTCTGAGCGCGAAGTGGGCGGTAAATAATTATTCAGTTCATATGTTTACTGTCATTGATGACCGTTCTTTGCTTCCTTGTGGAGTATTGAGGAAGGGAATATAATCAGAGTGGTTATAAAATACGGTGTCAAATATCAAATAAATTCTTATGGGAACTTTCTTACCCTCCACTAATCTTTATTTATTATAATCATGACATAGTGGTCTTCAAACTTTTCTATATATACCCCCAAAATGATATGTATTTGGCTGCGGACCCCCATCTCAAATATTGTGTTCCAGGGACCCCCAGAATCAAAGATTTGAGTTACAAATTTTCGTTCACAATATATATATTCAAAGGTTTGCACACATCTTCACGATTTTTCAAAAATAGCAGCTCTACAGGCTCAAAGCGTGTCCCGCTATGAGTTTGTATATCTGCTATTTTTGAATAGCAGATATACAAGCCAAAGTATAAAGGGTTCAACTTCTTTTGGGGGGGTTTACTAACAGAGAACAGAGTGAACACTAAGGACAGTTCTTGTAGCTTTCTTATTTTTTTAGTCATAAATAGTTTTAATGTAATGCTTGGCTTCAATCTCAAACACAATGAAAGAAGGTTTGGAATGACTACATTTAGATTTATGTACATGAAATCTTGCTAGAATAATGATCAAATTAATTATGAATACCTATTTTTTTGTCACTTCTAACCCTTTAGCAGCCCAGCCTAAGTAGAGTAAGGGAATAAACACACTCCACAGCAGGGCCACTGTCATCTATATAAGGCCTACCGGCCACTGCAACTGTTGCTTACGGCCATACCACCCTGAACACGCCCGATCTCGTCCGATCTCGGAAGCTAAGCAGGGTCGGGCCTGGTTAGTACTTGGATGGGAGACCGCCTGGGAATACCAGGTGCTGTAAGCTTTTTTTCATTTGGCAGACTGAATGAGCAATCGTCATGTTTATTATGAATGCAGCACTAACTAACAAAATGTCACTGCTGAAAAATGTCACTTCTAACCCTTTAGCAGCCCAGCCTAAGTAGAGTAAGGGAATAAACACACTCCACAGCAGGGCCACTGTCATCTATATAAGGCCTACCGGCCACTGCAACTGTTGCTTACGGCCATACCACCCTGAACACGCCCGATCTCGTCCGATCTCGGAAGCTAAGCAGGGTCGGGCCTGGTTAGTACTTGGATGGGAGACCGCCTGGGAATACCAGGTGCTGTAAGCTTTTTTTCATTTGGCAGACTGAATGAGCAATCGTCATGTTTATTATGAATGCAGCACTAACTAACAAAATGTCACTGCTGAAAAATGTCACTTCTAACCCTTTAGCAGCCCAGCCTAAGTAGAGTAAGGGAATAAACACACTCCACAGCAGGGCCACTGTCATCTATATAAGGCCTACCGGCCACTGCAACTGTTGCTTACGGCCATACCACCCTGAACACGCCCGATCTCGTCCGATCTCGGAAGCTAAGCAGGGTCGGGCCTGGTTAGTACTTGGATGGGAGACCGCCTGGGAATACCAGGTGCTGTAAGCTTTTTTTCATTTGGCAGACTGAATGAGCAATCGTCATGTTTATTATGAATGCAGCACTAACTAACAAAATGTCACTGCTGAAAAATGTCACTTCTAACCCTTTAGCAGCCCAGCCTAAGTAGAGTAAGGGAATAAACACACTCCACAGCAGGGCCACTGTCATCTATATAAGGCCTACCGGCCACTGCAACTGTTGCTTACGGCCATACCACCCTGAACACGCCCGATCTCGTCCGATCTCGGAAGCTAAGCAGGGTCGGGCCTGGTTAGTACTTGGATGGGAGACCGCCTGGGAATACCAGGTGCTGTAAGCTTTTTTTCATTTGGCAGACTGAATGAGCAATCGTCATGTTTATTATGAATGCAGCACTAACTAACAAAATGTCACTGCTGAAAAATGTCACTTCTAACCCTTTAGCAGCCCAGCCTAAGTAGAGTAAGGGAATAAACACACTCCACAGCAGGGCCACTGTCATCTATATAAGGCCTACCGGCCACTGCAACTGTTGCTTACGGCCATACCACCCTGAACACGCCCGATCTCGTCCGATCTCGGAAGCTAAGCAGGGTCGGGCCTGGTTAGTACTTGGATGGGAGACCGCCTGGGAATACCAGGTGCTGTAAGCTTTTTTTCATTTGGCAGACTGAATGAGCAATCGTCATGTTTATTATGAATGCAGCACTAACTAACAAAATGTCACTGCTGAAAAATGTCACTTCTAACCCTTTAGCAGCCCAGCCTAAGTAGAGTAAGGGAATAAACACACTCCACAGCAGGGCCACTGTCATCTATATAAGGCCTACCGGCCACTGCAACTGTTGCTTACGGCCATACCACCCTGAACACGCCCGATCTCGTCCGATCTCGGAAGCTAAGCAGGGTCGGGCCTGGTTAGTACTTGGATGGGAGACCGCCTGGGAATACCAGGTGCTGTAAGCTTTTTTTCATTTGGCAGACTGAATGAGCAATCGTCATGTTTATTATGAATGCAGCACTAACTAACAAAATGTCACTGCTGAAAAATGTCACTTCTAACCCTTTAGCAGCCCAGCCTAAGTAGAGTAAGGGAATAAACACACTCCACAGCAGGGCCACTGTCATCTATATAAGGCCTACCGGCCACTGCAACTGTTGCTTACGGCCATACCACCCTGAACACGCCCGATCTCGTCCGATCTCGGAAGCTAAGCAGGGTCGGGCCTGGTTAGTACTTGGATGGGAGACCGCCTGGGAATACCAGGTGCTGTAAGCTTTTTTTCATTTGGCAGACTGAATGAGCAATCGTCATGTTTATTATGAATGCAGCACTAACTAACAAAATGTCACTGCTGAAAAATGTCACTTCTAACCCTTTAGCAGCCCAGCCTAAGTAGAGTAAGGGAATAAACACACTCCACAGCAGGGCCACTGTCATCTATATAAGGCCTTCCGGCCACTGCAACTGTTGCTTACGGCCATACCACCCTGAACACGCCCGATCTCGTCCGATCTCGGAAGCTAAGCAGGGTCGGGCCTGGTTAGTACTTGGATGGGAGACCGCCTGGGAATACCAGGTGCTGTAAGCTTTTTTTCATTTGGCAGACTGAATGGGCAATCGTCATGTTTATTATGAATGCAGCACTAACTAACAAAATGTCACTGCTGAAAAATGTCACTTCTAACCCTTTAGCAGCCCAGCCTAAGTAGAGTAAGGGAATAAACACACTCCACAGCAGGGCCACTGTCATCTATATAAGGCCTACCGGCCACTGCAACTGTTGCTTACGGCCATACCACCCTGAACACGCCCGATCTCGGAAGCTAAGCAGGGTCGGGCCTGGTTAGTACTTGGATGGGAGACCGCCTGGGAATACCAGGTGCTGTAAGCTTTTTTTCATTTGGCAGACTGAATGAGCAATCGTCATGTTTATTATGAATGCAGCACTAACTAACAAAATGTCACTGCTGAAAAATGTCACTTCTAACCCTTTAGCAGTCCAGCCTAAGTAGAGTAAGGGAATAAACACACTCCACAGCAGGGCCACTGTCATCTATATAAGGCCTACCGGCCACTGCAACTGTTGCTTACGGCCATACCACCCTGAACACGCCCGATCTCGTCCGATCTCGCAAGCTAAGCAGGGTCGGGCCTGGTTAGTACTTGGATGGGAGACCGCCTGGGAATACCAGGTGCTGTAAGCTTTTTTTCATTTGGCAGACTGAATGAGCAATCGTCATGTTTATTATGAATGCAGCACTAACTAACAAAATGTCACTGCTGAAAAATGTCACTTCTAACCCTTTAGCAGCCCAGCCTAAGTAGAGTAAGGGAATAAACACACTCCACAGCAGGGCCACTGTCATCTATATAAGGCCTACCGGCCACTGCAACTGTTGCTTACGGCCATACCACCCTGAACACGCCCGATCTCGTCCGATCTCGGAAGCTAAGCAGGGTCGGGCCTGGTTAGTACTTGGATGGGAGACCGCCTGGGAATACCAGGTGCTGTAAGTTTTTTTTCATTTGGCAGACTGAATGAGCAATCGTCATGTTTATTATGAATGCAGCACTAACTAACAAAATGTCACTGCTGAAAAATGTCACTTCTAACCCTTTAGCAGCCCAGCCTAAGTAGAGTAAAGGAATAAACACACTCCACAGCAGGGCCACTGTCATCTATATAAGGCCTACCGGCCACTGCAACTGTTGCTTACGGCCATACCACCCTGAACCCGCCCGATCTCGTCCGATCTCAGAAGCTAAGCAGGGTCGGGCCTGGTTAGTACTTGGATGGGAGACCGCCTGGGAATACCAGGTGCTGTAAGCTTTTTTTCATTTGGCAGACTGAATGAGCAATCGTCATGTTTATTATGAATGCAGCACTAACTAACAAAATGTCACTGCTGAAAAATGTCACTTCTAACCCTTTAGCAGCCCAGCCTAAGTAGAGTAAGGGAATAAACACACTCCACAGCAGGGCCACTGTCATCTATATAAGGCCTACCGGCCACTGCAACTGTTGCTTACGGCCATACCACCCTGACACACCGATTGAGTGCAGCTTGGAGAGTTTGGCCTTTGTATTGAGAGTTTTCTGGAGTGACTGAAGTCTACTTACTTTGCTTATAGTTTTTGATTACTTGAGAACAGTAGCTTTTTTGTAGGTGTTTTTAATCCCCCAGCAGCTTGCTGTTTGGGGGATTTATTTTTGGGCCGTTTTGCTGTTTGATCGAGGCAACAATGGGGACGGAACAGAAGCAAGCACCAGAGGTGGGAAATGACAAGGAGAATGAAATTAAAGGACAGTATGAGAGGACTCTAACACTTGCGGTTGAAATACAGGGGCAGGATAGTGTTACTATGATGGAAATGCTGGCAGCAGTGAAGAAGGAGTGCGGAGTTGTTGTTGGATGCAGAGTTAAAGAAGGAGGCAAATATGAAGTGACAATGAAGGACGACAAAGGAAAAACTAAACTACTGGACGGACTGAAGATCAAGAAGAGCAGGATTCTGGCAAAGGAACTGTCACGATATGAGCTTGTGGTTTCATTTTTGAATCTGCCAACATACATTGAGGACGGGACGATTTTGGGAAAGCTGGCTGGATGGGGGGTGAAGCCCATATCCCCCATCAGAAGGAGGATGTGGCCTGGTACCGACATCGCAGACGGGACGAGGATCTTGAAGGTCAGATTTACGGACACTGTGACATCACTGCCATATTCGGCCCAGTTTACTACGCTGGAGGGGACCGAGTACTTCCGGGTGATTCACGATCGGCAGGTGAAGGTGTGCAGGCTGTGCATTCAGCCCGGGCACATTCTCATGGACTGTCCGGACTTCAGGTGCTATATCTGTGCGGGCCAGGGCCATTATGCACGGGAGTGCGGGCGCTGTAGAGGCTGCAAAGAGAAGAAAGAGCGGTGCACCTGCCAAACTGCAGAGGAGGGGGCTTCTGAGGCCTCATCACAGGACGGTGGTGGGGGAGGAGGCGAAGAGGACGAGGACAGTTCTGAGGAGGCAGAATTGGAGACGGGGGTGCAGAATGAGGACAAAGAGGCGGAGCCTGAGGCACCGGCCCCAGAGAGTACGGTGGATGAAGATGAGCCTGCTAGTGATGGAGGCGGGCGGGCCGGCAGCCCTCCCGCTTCCAGCACTGCTTCCAACACTGCTGGCGGGCCAGCAACCCGCCCGCCGCGGGCCGGCCGGCCCGCTGGGCAGGACAGCAGAGCTACCAAGGATGGGGCGGCTGCTGGGTCGGGAGAGGGCCAACCCAGCAGCAAGCCTGTGGCAGAGTCAATGGAGGGACAGGAGGGGGGCCAAAGTGTGGAAGATGAAGACAACGGTGAGATGGATTGGAGGTATGGAGAGAGGGACGTCAAAGGACCGAGGGGGAGAGGGGAAAGGGGGGGTGGGGAGAGGGGGGAAGGGCTAGCACAGAAGTTGACTGCAAAGAGGAAGGCAGATAAGGACAAGGCATGGGATGACAGGATTAAAGGACCACGAGGTAATACTTAAAATGTTTGCATAATGTCTGGTTTTATATTTTGCTTTCTTTGTTTTGCTCTCATGGCCACTGTAACTACTGTAAATGTAAACGGGTTACGGAATATGGAGAAGGTTAAAGAGTTGTTGTATACATACAGGAGTGATATTTTGTGCTTACAGGAAACCAATTGGGATGGGGTGGTGATGAAGGATGTGAGGAAGGAATGGGAGGGGGATATCTTCTATAATAATGGTGCTAGGAATGCAAGGGGCGTTGCAATAATGCTCAAAAAAGACAAAGTAGAGAATGTAAAGGAGGTTTATAAGGACAGCACGGG
Organism: Gymnoscopelus braueri; assembly: GCF_963280865.1. Lineage (NCBI taxonomy): Eukaryota > Metazoa > Chordata > Actinopteri > Myctophiformes > Myctophidae > Gymnoscopelus > Gymnoscopelus braueri. The sequence goes on along the minus strand of NC_137620.1, from coordinate 11,918,441 downwards.
GAGGATATTGGTAATAGAATTTGAATATAGGAAGTTGGGCTTTAGGCTAATTAATATTTACGTACCTAATGTAGAAGCAGACAGGAGGATTATTCTAGCAGAGTTGAGAGAGCTAGTGGTCGGGAGGTGTATTATAGTAGGGGACTTTAATATTAGGTGTAGTAGGTTAGATGTTGGTAGAGGGGTGGAGTTCAGATGGGAAAAGTCAAGGGGTATGTTAATGGATGTGATGAGAGATAAAAACTTGATAGATGTGTGGAGGTATGACAATCCTGAGAAGAGAGAATTTACAAGAAGGCAGATGAGGGATGGGGTATTGAAACAGAGCAGGATAGATTTGGTGTTGGTCCATGGGGAGAGTATTAAATACATAGATAGAATAAGACACCAGAGGAACAGCTTTAGTGATCATGATGGGGTCAGGTTTAGCATCAAGGTTGGAAAAGACGAGATAGGGGGTGGGATGTGGATACTAAATGCAGAGTATGTTGAGGAAGAGGAGTATGAGCAGCAGATGAAGGTGTTATTTGACAGGCACAAGGAGAGGGTGGAGGAGGATACAGGCGAGGATAGTTTAGATGACAGTATAGGGGAGAGATGGGAGGTGATGAAGGACCAAATCAAATGCTTTAGCATTAAGTACAGCAAGAAAAGGAAGTGGGAGAAATTGAAGGAAGAGAAGAGGTTAAGGAAGAGGTTGGAGGTGGAGTTGAGCAGGGCAGAGGATGCAGAGGGATATAGCATGGATAATTACATAAAGGTAAAGATGGAATTGGAACAGTATGAGAGAGAGAAGTGTAGAGGAGCCATATTGAGGAGTAAGGCGAGGTATGCATTGGAGGGAGAGAAATGCACTGGCTATTTTTTGGGTTTGGAGAAGATGAGGCAGAGCAAGACATACATACATGAGATCAATCTAAAGAATGGGGAGGCAACAGAGGATTATGTGGAGATATTGGAGAGAGTGCAGGAGTTCTATGGGGATTTGTATAAGAGGGGGGGAGTAGATGAGAGGAGTATAGAAAAGGTGTTAGATAGTGTAGATAGGAAACTGAGCGTGGGGGATATGACATGGTGCGATAGAGAAATAAGTGAGGAAGAGGTGATAGAAGCAATAGAGGGATTGAGAACTGGAAAAAGCCCGGGGAGTGATGGGATAGTGGTGGAATGGTATAAGAGTTTTAAGCATGACGTAGCAGCAATTTTGGTGCAGGTATTTGGAGCTATGGAGAGAACAGGGGTGGTGCAGGGTAGGATGGTGGAAGGGGTTATAGCGACAGTGTATAAGAAAAAGGGGAGTAAACTAGATTTAGAGAATTATAGGCCAATTAGTTTACTGAATGTAGACTATAAAATTCTGACTAAGGTGCTAGCAAATAGGGTGAAGGGAGTGATAGGTGAAATAGTACAACCAACACAAAGCTATAGTATACCAGGTAGGGACATATCAGATACTATAGCGACAGTTAGAGACGTAATAGAGTACTTGAAACGGGATGGGATGGGCGGAATAGTGGTTGGGATAGATTGGAATAAGGCATTTGATCGGGTGGAACATGAGTTCTTGTTTAAGGTACTAGAGAGGTTTGGATTTGGGGAAGGATTGGTGGGATGGGTGAGGAGGTTGTATGGGAGTGCAAAGAGTTGTGTAAAGGTGAATGGGGTTTTAACAGATAGGTTTGAGGTGGAAAGGTCTGTGAGGCAAGGGTGTCCGCTATCCGCATTATTATATGCCATTTCAGTGGAGCCCTTGGCTTCATTGATAAAAATGGATAAGGAGGTAAAAGGGATTATGTTGCCATATGGAGGGGTTTGTGTCATCAATCAGTATGCAGATGACACTACAGTCACAGTGAGGGACAGTGGGAGCGTTAAAAGGGTGTTGGAGCTGGTGGAATCATATGGGAGGGCAGCGGGTGCAAAAATAAATGTGGACAAGTCTGAGATAATGTACATAGGAGGGGTAGAGCGAGTGGATGTGGGATTGAGGGTGGAAAATAGGTTCATCAAGGTATTGGGAGTGCACTTAGGTGTTGACAGTAAGGAGGCGAGGGATGCAACATGGACAGGGGTGATTAACAAAATAAGAGGAGTTTGCACAACATGGAAGGCAAGGAGATTGAGATTAAAAGGGAAGGTAATTGTAGTTAACAGCTTGTTGTTGTCCGTATGTGTGTATGTTATGAATGTGGTTGAGATGCCCGAGTGGGTAATGAACGAGCTGAACACAATTGTGAGGGATTTCATCTGGGAAGGGAAGGGGGTGAAAATTGCTCACAACACACTGGTGGGTAGGACACAAGAGGGAGGGCTAAAGTTATTAGATTTGCAAACAAAGAGGGCTGCAATGAGGATGAAAACTGTCAAAAAGTACATAGAGGGGACGTGGAGGTATGGGTGGAAGGAGTTTTTGAGAAAGTATATCAATGATGTGGGTGGGATGGGGGACTTTGGTTGGTACATGGGTTTCAAACAATCAATGACAGTGGGGATACCGGAAATATATAGGGAGGTGTTAGAGGCGTGGAGAAGGTTTCTGCCCAAGGTGGATTATGAATGTGGGTGCCTAGAGTCATTTATTAATTTGCCACTGTTTTTAAATGAGAAGTTCAAATATAAAGAAAAAACATTGTATGAGCCAAAATGTATGGAGGGCGGGATAAAACAGGTCAGAGATATAATGTATGAGGTTATCCCAGGATTCCTCAGAGTAGGTTGCATCTATGACTCTGTAGAACAGTTAGAAGGAATGGACAACAGAGAGAAAGTAGACAGAATATATGGAAAAATTATATCAAGTATACCTGCAGAGTGGAAAAATATCATTGAAAGACAATGTGTGGTGAAAGGTGAAGATCCCTTGCCGGACATGTATGTAATGTTGAATGGGGAGAAATGTGGTGTGGGGAGTATAAGTGTAAAGCAAGTGTATGATTTACTGATAGTGGATATTGTAAAGGAACCAGCAGCTGAGGCTGTTTGGAGAAGGGTGTTTGGGGATATGGATGTAAAAAAGATATGGTCTAATGGTAACATAAAATATAACACTAGCGAGTGTGAAAACAATGATTTTCTGATTAAACACAACAGGGTATACACAAATGTGGTGCTAAATAAGATAAATGAAACTGTCAGTGCAACGTGCGATGTATGTAAAAGTGGTCATGAGAGCTTTTCACATTATTTTTTGGACTGCTGTGAATTAGTTGTTTTCTTTGATTTCATAAAGAATCTGTTGGAAATTAATTTTAGTGTGAGGTTGGATCTAGAGGAAGGGTGGAGAAAATTGTTTTTGTTTGGGCTTTTTGGAAAGAGCAAAAAAGTCAGTTTAATAAATTTTGTTTTGAGTCATGCCAGACTTGCAGTGGTCTTTCGACGGAATTATGCACATTTTGAGGGCCGAAAGGTGAACGTTAAAGAATTATTCAAGTCTATAATGAGAAGGGATGTGGGGTTAATTTGTAAATATGGGGGGAAGGGAGTTAAAGAGTTTTTTGTGGGTGGGAACACATTTATTCAAGAAGGAGAGGAGGGGGGCATTTTGTTTGACTGGTAAAAAGAAGGTTTTGGATATTGTTGTTGATTTTGTCCACTTGAGGGCGACACAGACTTTGGGTTGATTTATATGATTTTGGTTGTTGTTATTGATTTTGTCCACTTGAGGGCGACACAACCATGGGTTGATTTCTATGGTTTTTACTGTTGTTTGTGTTGGGTTCATAATTATGCTGTTGCACAGCAATAAAAAAGTGAATGTGAACCTGTATTGAAGAATAAAATAAAAAGATAAAAAAAGAAAAAAAGAACACGCCCGATCTCGTCCGATCTCGGAAGCTAAGCAGGGTCGGGCCTGGTTAGTACTTGGATGGGAGACCGCCTGGGAATACCAGGTGCTGTAAGCTTTTTTTCATTTGGCAGACTGAATGAGCAATCGTCATGTTTATTATGAATGCAGCACTAACTAACAAAATGTCACTGCTGCAAAAAATGTCACTTCTAACCCTTTAGCAGCCCAGCCTAAGTAGAGTAAAGGAATAAACACACTCCACAGCAGGGCCACTGTCATCTATATAAGGCCTACCGGCCGCTGCAACTGTTGCTTACGGCCATACCACCCTGAACACGCCCGATCTCGTCCGATCTCGGAAGCTAAGCAGGGTCGGGCCTGGTTAGTACTTGGATGGGAGACCGCCTGGGAATACCAGGTGCTGTAAGCTTTTTTTCATTTGGCAGACTGAATGAGCAATCGTCATGTTTATTATGAATGCAGCACTAACTAACAAAATGCCACTGCTGCAAAAAATGTCACTTCTAACCCTTTAGCAGCCCAGCCTAAGTAGAGTAAAGGAATAAACACACTCCACAGCAGGGCCACTGTCATCTATATAAGGCCTACCGGCCGCTGCAACTGTTGCTTACGGCCATACCACCCTGAACACGCCCGATCTCGTCCGATCTCGGAAGCTAAGCAGGGTCGGGCCTGGTTAGTACTTGGATGGGAGACCGCCTGGGAATACCAGGTGCTGTAAGCTTTTTTTCATTTGGCAGACTGAATGAGCAATCGTCATGTTTATTATGAATGCAGCACTAACTAACAAAATGCCACTGCTGCAAAAAATGTCACTTCTAACCCTTTAGCAGCCCAGCCTAAGTAGAGTAAAGGAATAAACACACTCCACAGCAGGGCCACTGTCATCTATATAAGGCCTACCGGCCGCTGCAACTGTTGCTTACGGCCATAACACGCCCGATCTCGTCCGATCTCGGAAGCTAAGCAGGGTCGGGCCTGGTTAGTACTTGGATGGGAGACCGCCTGGGAATACCAGGTGCTGTAAGCTTTTTTTCATTTGGCAGACTGAATGAGCAATCGTCATGTTTATTATGAATGCAGCACTAACTAACAAAATGTCACTGCTGCAAAAAATGTCACTTCTAACCCTTTAGCAGCCCAGCCTAAGTAGAGTAAAGGAATAAACACACTCCACAGCAGGGCCACTGTCATCTATATAAGGCCTACCGGCCGCTGCAACTGTTGCTTACGGCCATACCACCCTGAACACGCCCGATCTCGTCCGATCTCGGAAGCTAAGCAGGGTCGGGCCTGGTTAGTACTTGGATGGGAGACCGCCTGGGAATACCAGGTGCTGTAAGCTTTTTTTCATTTGGCAGACTGAATGAGCAATCGTCATGTTTATTATGAATGCAGCACTAACTAACAAAATGCCACTGCTGCAAAAAATGTCACTTCTAACCCTTTAGCAGCCCAGCCTAAGTAGAGTAAAGGAATAAACACACTCCACAGCAGGGCCACTGTCATCTATATAAGGCCTACCGGCCGCTGCAACTGTTGCTTACGGCCATACCACCCTGAACACGCCCGATCTCGTCCGATCTCGGAAGCTAAGCAGGGTCGGGCCTGGTTAGTACTTGGATGGGAGACCGCCTGGGAATACCAGGTGCTGTAAGCTTTTTTTCATTTGGCAGACTGAATGAGCAATCGTCATGTTTATTATGAATGCAGCACTAACTAACAAAATGCCACTGCTGCAAAAAATGTCACTTCTAACCCTTTAGCAGCCCAGCCTAAGTAGAGTAAAGGAATAAACACACTCCACAGCAGGGCCACTGTCATCTATATAAGGCCTACCGGCCGCTGCAACTGTTGCTTACGGCCATACCACCCTGAACACGCCCGATCTCGTCCGATCTCGGAAGCTAAGCAGGGTCGGGCCTGGTTAGTACTTGGATGGGAGACCGCCTGGGAATACCAGGTGCTGTAAGCTTTTTTTCATTTGGCAGACTGAATGAGCAATCGTCATGTTTATTATGAATGCAGCACTAACTAACAAAATGTCACTGCTGCAAAAAATGTCACTTCTAACCCTTTAGCAGCCCAGCCTAAGTAGAGTAAAGGAATAAACACACTCCACAGCAGGGCCACTGTCATCTATATAAGGCCTACCGGCCGCTGCAACTGTTGCTTACGGCCATACCACCCTGAACACGCCCGATCTCGTCCGATCTCGGAAGTTAAGCAGGTTCGGGCCTGGTTAGTACTTGGATGGGAGACCGCCTGGGAATACCAGGTGCTGTAAGCTTTTTTTCATTTGGCAGACTGAATGAGCAATCGTCATGTTTATTATGAATGCAGCACTAACTAACAAAATGTCACTGCTGCAAAAAAATGTCACTTCTAACCCTTTAGCAGCCCAGCCTAAGTAGAGTAAAGGAATAAACACACTCCACAGCAGGGCCACTGTCATCTATATAAGGCCTACCGGCCGCTGCAACTGTTGCTTACGGCCATACCACCCTGAACACGCCCGATCTCGGAAGCTAAGCAGTGTCGGGCCTGGTTAGTACTTGGATGGGAGACCGCCTGGGAATACCAGGTGCTGTAAGCTTTTTTTCATTTGGCAGACTGAATGAGCAATCGTCATGTTTATTATGAATGCAGCACTAACTAAGAAAATGCCACTGCTGCAAAAAATGTCACTTCTAACCCTTTAGCAGCCCAAAGTAGAGTAAAGGAATAAACACACTCCACAGCAGGGCCACTGTCATCTATATAAGGCCTACCGGCCGCTGCAACTGTTGCTTACGGCCATACCACCCTGAACACGCCCGATCTCGTCCGATCTCGGAAGCTAAGCAGGGTCGGGCCTGGTTAGTACTTGGATGGGAGACCGCCTGGGAATACCAGGTGCTGTAAGCTTTTTTTCATTTGGCAGACTGAATGAGCAATCGTCATGTTTATTATGAATGCAGCACTAACTAACAAAATGTCATGCTGCAAAAAAATTCACTTCTAACCCTTTAGCAGCCCAGCCTAAGTAGAGTAAAGGAATAAACACACTCCACAGCAGGGCCACTGTCATCTATATAAGGCCTACCGGCCGCTGCAACTGTTGCTTACGGCCATACCACCCTGAACACGCCCGATCTCGGAAGCTAAGCAGGGTCGGGCCTGGTTAGTACTTGGATGGGAGACCGCCTGGGAATACCAGGTGCTGTAAGCTTTTTTTCATTTGGCAGACTGAATGAGCAATCGTCATGTTTATTATGAATGCAGCACTAACTAACAAAATGTCACTGCTGCAAAAAATGTCACTTCTAACCCTTTAGCAGCCCAGCCTAAGTAGAGTAAAGGAATAAACACACTCCACAGCAGGGCCACTGTCATCTATATAATGCCTACCGGCCGCTGCAACTGTTGCTTACGGCCATACCACCCTGAACACGCCCGATCTCGTCCGATCTCGGAAGCTAAGCAGGGTCGGGCCTGGTTAGTACTTGGATGGGAGACCGCCTGGGAATACCAGGTGCTGTAAGCTTTTTTTCATTTGGCAGACTTAATGAGCAATCGTCATGTTTATTATGAATGCAGCACTAACTAACAAAATGTCACTGCTGCAAAAAATGTCACTTCTAACCCTTTAGCAGCCCAGCCTAAGTAGAGTAAAGGAATAAACACACTCCACAGCAGGGCCACTGTCATCTATATAAGGCCTACCGGCCGCTGCAACTGTTGCTTACGGCCATACCACCCTGAACACGCCCGATCTCGTCCGATCTCGGAAGCTAAGCAGGGTCGGGCCTGGTTAGTACTTGGATGGGAGACCGCCTGGGAATACCAGGTGCTGTAAGCTTTTTTTCATTTGGCAGACTGAATGAGCAATCGTCATGTTTATTATGAATGCAGCACTAACTAACAAAATGTCACTGCTGCAAAAAATGTCACTTCTAACCCTTTAGCAGCCCAGCCTAAGTAGAGTAAAGGAATAAACACACTCCACAGCAGGGCCACTGTCATCTATATAAGGCCTACCGGCCGCTGCAACTGTTGCTTACGGCCATACCACCCTGAACACGCCCGATCTCGTCCGATCTCGGAAGCTAAGCAGGGTCGGGCCTGGTTAGTACTTGGATGGGAGACCGCCTGGGAATACCAGGTGCTGTAAGCTTTTTTCCATTTGGCAGACTGAATGAGCAATCGTCATGTTTATTATGAATGCAGCACTAACTAACAAAATGTCACTGCTGCAAAAAATGTCACTTCTAACCCTTTAGCAGCCCAGCCTAAGTAGAGTAAAGGAATAAACACACTCCACAGCAGGGCCACTGTCATCTATATAAGGCCTACCGGCCGCTGCAACTGTTGCTTACGGCCATACCACCCTGAACACGCCCGATCTCGTCCGATCTCGGAAGCTAAGCAGGGTCGGGCCTGGTTAGTACTTGGAAGTGGAGACCGCCTGGGAATACCAGGTGCTGTAAGCTTTTTTTCATTTGGCAGACTGAATGAGCAATCGTCATGTTTATTATGAATGCAGCACTAACTAACAAAATGTCACTGCTGCAAAAAATGTCACTTCTAACCCAATAGCAGCCCAGCCTAAGTAGAGTAAAGGAATAAACACACTCCACAGCAGGGCCACTGTCATCTATATAAGGCCTACCGGCCGCTGCAACTGTTGCTTACGGCCATACCACCCTGAACACGCCCGATCTCGGAAGCTAAGCAGGGTCGGGCCTGGTTAGTACTTGGATGGGAGACCGCCTGGGAATACCAGGTGCTGTAAGCTTTTTTTCATTTGGCAGACTGAATGAGCAATCGTCATGTTTATTATGAATGCAGCACTAACTAACAAAATGTCACTGCTGCAAAAAATGTCACTTCTAACCCTTTAGCAGCCCAGCCTAAGTAGAGTAAAGGAATAAACACACTCCACAGCAGGGCCACTGTCATCTATATAAGGCCTACCGGCCGCTGCAACTGTTGCTTACGGCCATACCACCCTGAACACGCCCGATCTCGGAAGCTAAGCAGGGTCGGGCCTGGTTAGTACTTGGATGGGAGACCGCCTGGGAATACCAGGTGCTGTAAGCTTTTTTTCATTTGGCAGACTGAATGAGCAATCGTCATGTTTATTATGAATGCAGCACTAACTAACAAAATGTCACTGCTGCAAAAAATGTCACTTCTAACCCTTTAGCAGCCCAGCCTAAGTAGAGTAAAGGAATAAACACACTCCACAGCAGGGCCACTGTCATCTATATAAGGCCTACCGGCCGCTGCAACTGTTGCTTACGGCCATACCACCCTGAACACGCCCGATCTCGTCCGATCTCGGAAGCTAAGCAGGGTCGGGCCTGGTTAGTACTTGGATGGGAGACCGCCTGGGAATACCAGGTGCTGTAAGCTTTTTTTCATTTGGCAGACTGAATGAGCAATCGTCATGTTTATTATGAATGCAGCACTAACTAACAAAATGCCACTGCTGCAAAAAATGTCACTTCTAACCCTTTAGCAGCCCAGCCTAAGTAGAGTAAAGGAATAAACACACTCCACAGCAGGGCCACTGTCATCTATATAAGGCCTACCGGCCGCTGCAACTGTTGCTTACGGCCATACCACCCTGAACACGCCCGATCTCGTCCGATCTCGGAAGCTAAGCAGGGTCGGGCCTGGTTAGTACTTGGATGGGAGACCGCCTGGGAATACCAGGTGCTGTAAGCTTTTTTTCATTTGGCAGACTGAATGAGCAATCGTCATGTTTATTATGAATGCAGCACTAACTAACAAAATGTCACTGCTGCAAAAAATGTCACTTCTAACCCTTTAGCAGCCCAGCCTAAGTAGAGTAAAGGAATAAACACACTCCACAGCAGGGCCACTGTCATCTATATAAGGCCTACCGGCCGCTGCAACTGTTGCTTACGGCCATACCACCCTGAACACGCCCGATCTCGTCCGATCTCGGAAGTTAAGCAGGTTCGGGCCTGGTTAGTACTTGGATGGGAGACCGCCTGGGAATACCAGGTGCTGTAAGCTTTTTTTCATTTGGCAGACTGAATGAGCAATCGTCATGTTTATTATGAATGCAGCACTAACTAACAAAATGTCACTGCTGCAAAAAAATGTCACTTCTAACCCTTTAGCAGCCCAGCCTAAGTAGAGTAAAGGAATAAACACACTCCACAGCAGGGCCACTGTCATCTATATAAGGCCTACCGGCCGCTGCAACTGTTGCTTACGGCCATACCACCCTGAACACGCCCGATCTCGGAAGCTAAGCAGTGTCGGGCCTGGTTAGTACTTGGATGGGAGACCGCCTGGGAATACCAGGTGCTGTAAGCTTTTTTTCATTTGGCAGACTGAATGAGCAATCGTCATGTTTATTATGAATGCAGCACTAACTAAGAAAATGCCACTGCTGCAAAAAATGTCACTTCTAACCCTTTAGCAGCCCAAAGTAGAGTAAAGGAATAAACACACTCCACAGCAGGGCCACTGTCATCTATATAAGGCCTACCGGCCGCTGCAACTGTTGCTTACGGCCATACCACCCTGAACACGCCCGATCTCGTCCGATCTCGGAAGCTAAGCAGGGTCGGGCCTGGTTAGTACTTGGATGGGAGACCGCCTGGGAATACCAGGTGCTGTAAGCTTTTTTTCATTTGGCAGACTGAATGAGCAATCGTCATGTTTATTATGAATGCAGCACTAACTAACAAAATGTCATGCTGCAAAAAAATTCACTTCTAACCCTTTAGCAGCCCAGCCTAAGTAGAGTAAAGGAATAAACACACTCCACAGCAGGGCCACTGTCATCTATATAAGGCCTACCGGCCGCTGCAACTGTTGCTTACGGCCATACCACCCTGAACACGCCCGATCTCGGAAGCTAAGCAGGGTCGCGCCTGGTTAGTACTTGGATGGGAGACCGCCTGGGAATACCAGGTGCTGTAAGCTTTTTTTCATTTGGCAGACTGAATGAGCAATCGTCATGTTTATTATGAATGCAGCACTAACTAACAAAATGTCACTGCTGCAAAAAATGTCACTTCTAACCCTTTAGCAGCCCAGCCTAAGTAGAGTAAAGGAATAAACACACTCCACAGCAGGGCCACTGTCATCTATATAATGCCTACCGGCCGCTGCAACTGTTGCTTACGGCCATACCACCCTGAACACGCCCGATCTCGTCCGATCTCGGAAGCTAAGCAGGGTCGGGCCTGGTTAGTACTTGGATGGGAGACCGCCTGGGAATACCAGGTGCTGTAAGCTTTTTTTCATTTGGCAGACTTAATGAGCAATCGTCATGTTTATTATGAATGCAGCACTAACTAACAAAATGTCACTGCTGCAAAAAATGTCACTTCTAACTAGGCATGTAACGATTCACTCAACTCACGATACGATTCGAATCACGATTCGAGGTTCACGATACGATTTTTCACGATTTTTAAGCACATTTATTTTCGAGACAAATTACTGGAAAACCTTGATTATTTCTCTTACAAAAATCATGTATTTTTTAACAACTGTATTTTCTCTTATCCTCTTTTCAATATATGAAATTAAGCCTTTTTTTATTATTCATGAGGTACATGCATTAACTGTAAGGTACACATTAAGACATATACTTTTTTATCTGTAAAATAATAACTTTAAATATATAAGTATTATGAAATAAATGAATTTTAAAACATATATCCCAGATGAAATAAATTATAAAGAAAACCTTCAAATAAACAAATTAAGGCTTAGCCTTTGTTCCAAGCTTGGGATTTACAAGTAATTTTTTATCTATGATATATTCAAAGCATTCTGTACACATTTATGTAATAAGGGAAACTGTTTTAAACTGCTCCAAATGAGATTAGATAAAAAATGTATTGATTAATATCAATGTAATTCGCTATATATCTGACAGACAGTGTTGAAAGGAGTTTGACGTTGTCAGCAGTCTGATACAATTGTTAAATTATTATTATTCATATAGATTATTATTCATTGTACTCTGCAGCGGCAGCCGCACCGAGGCGCTCCAGAATTAGCCGTTTTCATTAGAAGTCTATCAGTTGTATGTTTCCTACAGAGTTTAAATCAGACAGGCTAACAACAGCTAACAACATTGTCAGATGGGGGAGGGGGTAAACGGTATAGTTTGGGCTATTCATCAATCAAATAAACATGTTTACATGCGACGCACATTTCCCTCTTTATGCAGTGCGATCGCCTAGTTGTTTAGATTTCATAGCCTGAGAGGACGTGAACCCAACTCTGCCGTTCATAGCCTGCCGTTGAGTGAGTGAAGAAGAGACCGACAGGCAGCTATGGTGGCCCTGAGGGGACAAAATAGTAGGCGGATAACAAGGAATGGAGTCTGACTCCCTCTGCTGGTTGCATCGCGATGTCATATTTTATTGCATCGATTTAAATCGTCACCACTTTGAATCGATTTAAATCGATATACGATAAATCGTTACATGCCTACTTCTAACCCTTTAGCAGCCCAGCCTAAGTAGAGTAAAGGAATAAACACACTCCACAGCAGGGCCACTGTCATCTATATAAGGCCTACCGGCCACTGCAACTGTTGCTTACGGCCATACCACCCTGAACACGCCCGATCTCGTCCGATCTCGCAAGCTAAGCAGGGTCGGGCCTGGTTAGTACTTGGATGGGAGACCGCCTGGGAATACCAGGTGCTGTAAGCTTTTTTTCATTTGGCAGACTGAATGAGCAATCGTCATGTTTATTATGAATGCAGCACTAACTAACAAAATGTCACTGCTGAAAAATGTCACTTCTAACCCTTTAGCAGCCCAGCCTAAGTAGAGTAAGGGAATAAACACACTCCACAGCAGGGCCACTGTCATCTATATAAGGCCTACCGGCCACTGCAACTGTTGCTTACGGCCATACCACCCTGAACACGCCCGATCTCGTCCGATCTCGGAAGCTAAGCAGGGTCGGGCCTGGTTAGTACTTGGATGGGAGACCGCCTGGGAATACCAGGTGCTGTAAGTTTTTTTTCATTTGGCAGACTGAATGAGCAATCGTCATGTTTATTATGAATGCAGCACTAACTAACAAAATGTCACTGCTGAAAAATGTCACTTCTAACCCTTTAGCAGCCCAGCCTAAGTAGAGTAAAGGAATAAACACACTCCACAGCAGGGCCACTGTCATCTATATAAGGCCTACCGGCCACTGCAACTGTTGCTTACGGCCATACCACCCTGAACCCGCCCGATCTCGTCCGATCTCAGAAGCTAAGCAGGGTCGGGCCTGGTTAGTACTTGGATGGGAGACCGCCTGGGAATACCAGGTGCTGTAAGCTTTTTTTCATTTGGCAGACTGAATGAGCAATCGTCATGTTTATTATGAATGCAGCACTAACTAACAAAATGTCACTGCTGAAAAATGTCACTTCTAACCCTTTAGCAGCCCAGCCTAAGTAGAGTAAGGGAATAAACACACTCCACAGCAGGGCCACTGTCATCTATATAAGGCCTACCGGCCACTGCAACTGTTGCTTACGGCCATACCACCCTGACACACCGATTGAGTGCAGCTTGGAGAGTTTGGCCTTTGTATTGAGAGTTTTCTGGAGTGACTGAAGTCTACTTACTTTGCTTATAGTTTTTGATTACTTGAGAACAGTAGCTTTTTTGTAGGTGTTTTTAATCCCCCAGCAGCTTGCTGTTTGGGGGATTTATTTTTGGGCCGTTTTGCTGTTTGATCGAGGCAACAATGGGGACGGAACAGAAGCAAGCACCAGAGGTGGGAAATGACAAGGAGAATGAAATTAAAGGACAGTATGAGAGGACTCTAACACTTGCGGTTGAAATACAGGGGCAGGATAGTGTTACTATGATGGAAATGCTGGCAGCAGTGAAGAAGGAGTGCGGAGTTGTTGTTGGATGCAGAGTTAAAGAAGGAGGCAAATATGAAGTGACAATGAAGGACGACAAAGGAAAAACTAAACTACTGGACGGACTGAAGATCAAGAAGAGCAGGATTCTGGCAAAGGAACTGTCACGATATGAGCTTGTGGTTTCATTTTTGAATCTGCCAACATACATTGAGGACGGGACGATTTTGGGAAAGCTGGCTGGATGGGGGGTGAAGCCCATATCCCCCATCAGAAGGAGGATGTGGCCTGGTACCGACATCGCAGACGGGACGAGGATCTTGAAGGTCAGATTTACGGACACTGTGACATCACTGCCATATTCGGCCCAGTTTACTACGCTGGAGGGGACCGAGTACTTCCGGGTGATTCACGATCGGCAGGTGAAGGTGTGCAGGCTGTGCATTCAGCCCGGGCACATTCTCATGGACTGTCCGGACTTCAGGTGCTATATCTGTGCGGGCCAGGGCCATTATGCACGGGAGTGCGGGCGCTGTAGAGGCTGCAAAGAGAAGAAAGAGCGGTGCACCTGCCAAACTGCAGAGGAGGGGGCTTCTGAGGCCTCATCACAGGACGGTGGTGGGGGAGGAGGCGAAGAGGACGAGGACAGTTCTGAGGAGGCAGAATTGGAGACGGGGGTGCAGAATGAGGACAAAGAGGCGGAGCCTGAGGCACCGGCCCCAGAGAGTACGGTGGATGAAGATGAGCCTGCTAGTGATGGAGGCGGGCGGGCCGGCAGCCCTCCCGCTTCCAGCACTGCTTCCAACACTGCTGGCGGGCCAGCAACCCGCCCGCCGCGGGCCGGCCGGCCCGCTGGGCAGGACAGCAGAGCTACCAAGGATGGGGCGGCTGCTGGGTCGGGAGAGGGCCAACCCAGCAGCAAGCCTGTGGCAGAGTCAATGGAGGGACAGGAGGGGGGCCAAAGTGTGGAAGATGAAGACAACGGTGAGATGGATTGGAGGTATGGAGAGAGGGACGTCAAAGGACCGAGGGGGAGAGGGGAAAGGGGGGGTGGGGAGAGGGGGGAAGGGCTAGCACAGAAGTTGACTGCAAAGAGGAAGGCAGATAAGGACAAGGCATGGGATGACAGGATTAAAGGACCACGAGGTAATACTTAAAATGTTTGCATAATGTCTGGTTTTATATTTTGCTTTCTTTGTTTTGCTCTCATGGCCACTGTAACTACTGTAAATGTAAACGGGTTACGGAATATGGAGAAGGTTAAAGAGTTGTTGTATACATACAGGAGTGATATTTTGTGCTTACAGGAAACCAATTGGGATGGGGTGGTGATGAAGGATGTGAGGAAGGAATGGGAGGGGGATATCTTCTATAATAATGGTGCTAGGAATGCAAGGGGCGTTGCAATAATGCTCAAAAAAGACAAAGTAGAGAATGTAAAGGAGGTTTATAAGGACAGCACGGGGAGGATATTGGTAATAGAATTTGAATATAGGAAGTTGGGCTTTAGGCTAATTAATATTTACGTACCTAATGTAGAAGCAGACAGGAGGATTATTCTAGCAGAGTTGAGAGAGCTAGTGGTCGGGAGGTGTATTATAGTAGGGGACTTTAATATTAGGTGTAGTAGGTTAGATGTTGGTAGAGGGGTGGAGTTCAGATGGGAAAAGTCAAGGGGTATGTTAATGGATGTGATGAGAGATAAAAACTTGATAGATGTGTGGAGGTATGACAATCCTGAGAAGAGAGAATTTACAAGAAGGCAGATGAGGGATGGGGTATTGAAACAGAGCAGGATAGATTTGGTGTTGGTCCATGGGGAGAGTATTAAATACATAGATAGAATAAGACACCAGAGGAACAGCTTTAGTGATCATGATGGGGTCAGGTTTAGCATCAAGGTTGGAAAAGACGAGATAGGGGGTGGGATGTGGATACTAAATGCAGAGTATGTTGAGGAAGAGGAGTATGAGCAGCAGATGAAGGTGTTATTTGACAGGCACAAGGAGAGGGTGGAGGAGGATACAGGCGAGGATAGTTTAGATGACAGTATAGGGGAGAGATGGGAGGTGATGAAGGACCAAATCAAATGCTTTAGCATTAAGTACAGCAAGAAAAGGAAGTGGGAGAAATTGAAGGAAGAGAAGAGGTTAAGGAAGAGGTTGGAGGTGGAGTTGAGCAGGGCAGAGGATGCAGAGGGATATAGCATGGATAATTACATAAAGGTAAAGATGGAATTGGAACAGTATGAGAGAGAGAAGTGTAGAGGAGCCATATTGAGGAGTAAGGCGAGGTATGCATTGGAGGGAGAGAAATGCACTGGCTATTTTTTGGGTTTGGAGAAGATGAGGCAGAGCAAGACATACATACATGAGATCAATCTAAAGAATGGGGAGGCAACAGAGGATTATGTGGAGATATTGGAGAGAGTGCAGGAGTTCTATGGGGATTTGTATAAGAGGGGGGGAGTAGATGAGAGGAGTATAGAAAAGGTGTTAGATAGTGTAGATAGGAAACTGAGCGTGGGGGATATGACATGGTGCGATAGAGAAATAAGTGAGGAAGAGGTGATAGAAGCAATAGAGGGATTGAGAACTGGAAAAAGCCCGGGGAGTGATGGGATAGTGGTGGAATGGTATAAGAGTTTTAAGCATGACGTAGCAGCAATTTTGGTGCAGGTATTTGGAGCTATGGAGAGAACAGGGGTGGTGCAGGGTAGGATGGTGGAAGGGGTTATAGCGACAGTGTATAAGAAAAAGGGGAGTAAACTAGATTTAGAGAATTATAGGCCAATTAGTTTACTGAATGTAGACTATAAAATTCTGACTAAGGTGCTAGCAAATAGGGTGAAGGGAGTGATAGGTGAAATAGTACAACCAACACAAAGCTATAGTATACCAGGTAGGGACATATCAGATACTATAGCGACAGTTAGAGACGTAATAGAGTACTTGAAACGGGATGGGATGGGCGGAATAGTGGTTGGGATAGATTGGAATAAGGCATTTGATCGGGTGGAACATGAGTTCTTGTTTAAGGTACTAGAGAGGTTTGGATTTGGGGAAGGATTGGTGGGATGGGTGAGGAGGTTGTATGGGAGTGCAAAGAGTTGTGTAAAGGTGAATGGGGTTTTAACAGATAGGTTTGAGGTGGAAAGGTCTGTGAGGCAAGGGTGTCCGCTATCCGCATTATTATATGCCATTTCAGTGGAGCCCTTGGCTTCATTGATAAAAATGGATAAGGAGGTAAAAGGGATTATGTTGCCATATGGAGGGGTTTGTGTCATCAATCAGTATGCAGATGACACTACAGTCACAGTGAGGGACAGTGGGAGCGTTAAAAGGGTGTTGGAGCTGGTGGAATCATATGGGAGGGCAGCGGGTGCAAAAATAAATGTGGACAAGTCTGAGATAATGTACATAGGAGGGGTAGAGCGAGTGGATGTGGGATTGAGGGTGGAAAATAGGTTCATCAAGGTATTGGGAGTGCACTTAGGTGTTGACAGTAAGGAGGCGAGGGATGCAACATGGACAGGGGTGATTAACAAAATAAGAGGAGTTTGCACAACATGGAAGGCAAGGAGATTGAGATTAAAAGGGAAGGTAATTGTAGTTAACAGCTTGTTGTTGTCCGTATGTGTGTATGTTATGAATGTGGTTGAGATGCCCGAGTGGGTAATGAACGAGCTGAACACAATTGTGAGGGATTTCATCTGGGAAGGGAAGGGGGTGAAAATTGCTCACAACACACTGGTGGGTAGGACACAAGAGGGAGGGCTAAAGTTATTAGATTTGCAAACAAAGAGGGCTGCAATGAGGATGAAAACTGTCAAAAAGTACATAGAGGGGACGTGGAGGTATGGGTGGAAGGAGTTTTTGAGAAAGTATATCAATGATGTGGGTGGGATGGGGGACTTTGGTTGGTACATGGGTTTCAAACAATCAATGACAGTGGGGATACCGGAAATATATAGGGAGGTGTTAGAGGCGTGGAGAAGGTTTCTGCCCAAGGTGGATTATGAATGTGGGTGCCTAGAGTCATTTATTAATTTGCCACTGTTTTTAAATGAGAAGTTCAAATATAAAGAAAAAACATTGTATGAGCCAAAATGTATGGAGGGCGGGATAAAACAGGTCAGAGATATAATGTATGAGGTTATCCCAGGATTCCTCAGAGTAGGTTGCATCTATGACTCTGTAGAACAGTTAGAAGGAATGGACAACAGAGAGAAAGTAGACAGAATATATGGAAAAATTATATCAAGTATACCTGCAGAGTGGAAAAATATCATTGAAAGACAATGTGTGGTGAAAGGTGAAGATCCCTTGCCGGACATGTATGTAATGTTGAATGGGGAGAAATGTGGTGTGGGGAGTATAAGTGTAAAGCAAGTGTATGATTTACTGATAGTGGATATTGTAAAGGAACCAGCAGCTGAGGCTGTTTGGAGAAGGGTGTTTGGGGATATGGATGTAAAAAAGATATGGTCTAATGGTAACATAAAATATAACACTAGCGAGTGTGAAAACAATGATTTTCTGATTAAACACAACAGGGTATACACAAATGTGGTGCTAAATAAGATAAATGAAACTGTCAGTGCAACGTGCGATGTATGTAAAAGTGGTCATGAGAGCTTTTCACATTATTTTTTGGACTGCTGTGAATTAGTTGTTTTCTTTGATTTCATAAAGAATCTGTTGGAAATTAATTTTAGTGTGAGGTTGGATCTAGAGGAAGGGTGGAGAAAATTGTTTTTGTTTGGGCTTTTTGGAAAGAGCAAAAAAGTCAGTTTAATAAATTTTGTTTTGAGTCATGCCAGACTTGCAGTGGTCTTTCGACGGAATTATGCACATTTTGAGGGCCGAAAGGTGAACGTTAAAGAATTATTCAAGTCTATAATGAGAAGGGATGTGGGGTTAATTTGTAAATATGGGGGGAAGGGAGTTAAAGAGTTTTTTGTGGGTGGGAACACATTTATTCAAGAAGGAGAGGAGGGGGGCATTTTGTTTGACTGGTAAAAAGAAGGTTTTGGATATTGTTGTTGATTTTGTCCACTTGAGGGCGACACAGACTTTGGGTTGATTTATATGATTTTGGTTGTTGTTATTGATTTTGTCCACTTGAGGGCGACACAACCATGGGTTGATTTCTATGGTTTTTACTGTTGTTTGTGTTGGGTTCATAATTATGCTGTTGCACAGCAATAAAAAAGTGAATGTGAACCTGTATTGAAGAATAAAATAAAAAGATAAAAAAAGAAAAAAAGAACACGCCCGATCTCGTCCGATCTCGGAAGCTAAGCAGGGTCGGGCCTGGTTAGTACTTGGATGGGAGACCGCCTGGGAATACCAGGTGCTGTAAGCTTTTTTTCATTTGGCAGACTGAATGAGCAATCGTCATGTTTATTATGAATGCAGCACTAACTAACAAAATGTCACTGCTGCAAAAAATGTCACTTCTAACCCTTTAGCAGCCCAGCCTAAGTAGAGTAAAGGAATAAACACACTCCACAGCAGGGCCACTGTCATCTATATAAGGCCTACCGGCCGCTGCAACTGTTGCTTACGGCCATACCACCCTGAACACGCCCGATCTCGTCCGATCTCGGAAGCTAAGCAGGGTCGGGCCTGGTTAGTACTTGGATGGGAGACCGCCTGGGAATACCAGGTGCTGTAAGCTTTTTTTCATTTGGCAGACTGAATGAGCAATCGTCATGTTTATTATGAATGCAGCACTAACTAACAAAATGCCACTGCTGCAAAAAATGTCACTTCTAACCCTTTAGCAGCCCAGCCTAAGTAGAGTAAAGGAATAAACACACTCCACAGCAGGGCCACTGTCATCTATATAAGGCCTACCGGCCGCTGCAACTGTTGCTTACGGCCATACCACCCTGAACACGCCCGATCTCGTCCGATCTCGGAAGCTAAGCAGGGTCGGGCCTGGTTAGTACTTGGATGGGAGACCGCCTGGGAATACCAGGTGCTGTAAGCTTTTTTTCATTTGGCAGACTGAATGAGCAATCGTCATGTTTATTATGAATGCAGCACTAACTAACAAAATGCCACTGCTGCAAAAAATGTCACTTCTAACCCTTTAGCAGCCCAGCCTAAGTAGAGTAAAGGAATAAACACACTCCACAGCAGGGCCACTGTCATCTATATAAGGCCTACCGGCCGCTGCAACTGTTGCTTACGGCCATACCACCCTGAACACGCCCGATCTCGTCCGATCTCGGAAGTTAAGCAGGTTCGGGCCTGGTTAGTACTTGGATGGGAGACCGCCTGGGAATACCAGGTGCTGTAAGCTTTTTTTCATTTGGCAGACTGAATGAGCAATCGTCATGTTTATTATGAATGCAGCACTAACTAACAAAATGTCACTGCTGAAAAATGTCACTTCTAACCCTTTAGCAGCCCAGCCTAAGTAGAGTAAGGGAATAAACACACTCCACAGCAGGGCCACTGTCATCTATATAAGGCCTACCGGCCACTGCAACTGTTGCTTACGGCCATACCACCCTGACACACCGATTGAGTGCAGCTTGGAGAGTTTGGCCTTTGTATTGAGAGTTTTCTGGAGTGACTGAAGTCTACTTACTTTGCTTATAGTTTTTGATTACTTGAGAACAGTAGCTTTTTTGTAGGTGTTTTTAATCCCCCAGCAGCTTGCTGTTTGGGGGATTTATTTTTGGGCCGTTTTGCTGTTTGATCGAGGCAACAATGGGGACGGAACAGAAGCAAGCACCAGAGGTGGGAAATGACAAGGAGAATGAAATTAAAGGACAGTATGAGAGGACTCTAACACTTGCGGTTGAAATACAGGGGCAGGATAGTGTTACTATGATGGAAATGCTGGCAGCAGTGAAGAAGGAGTGCGGAGTTGTTGTTGGATGCAGAGTTAAAGAAGGAGGCAAATATGAAGTGACAATGAAGGACGACAAAGGAAAAACTAAACTACTGGACGGACTGAAGATCAAGAAGAGCAGGATTCTGGCAAAGGAACTGTCACGATATGAGCTTGTGGTTTCATTTTTGAATCTGCCAACATACATTGAGGACGGGACGATTTTGGGAAAGCTGGCTGGATGGGGGGTGAAGCCCATATCCCCCATCAGAAGGAGGATGTGGCCTGGTACCGACATCGCAGACGGGACGAGGATCTTGAAGGTCAGATTTACGGACACTGTGACATCACTGCCATATTCGGCCCAGTTTACTACGCTGGAGGGGACCGAGTACTTCCGGGTGATTCACGATCGGCAGGTGAAGGTGTGCAGGCTGTGCATTCAGCCCGGGCACATTCTCATGGACTGTCCGGACTTCAGGTGCTATATCTGTGCGGGCCAGGGCCATTATGCACGGGAGTGCGGGCGCTGTAGAGGCTGCAAAGAGAAGAAAGAGCGGTGCACCTGCCAAACTGCAGAGGAGGGGGCTTCTGAGGCCTCATCACAGGACGGTGGTGGGGGAGGAGGCGAAGAGGACGAGGACAGTTCTGAGGAGGCAGAATTGGAGACGGGGGTGCAGAATGAGGACAAAGAGGCGGAGCCTGAGGCACCGGCCCCAGAGAGTACGGTGGATGAAGATGAGCCTGCTAGTGATGGAGGCGGGCGGGCCGGCAGCCCTCCCGCTTCCAGCACTGCTTCCAACACTGCTGGCGGGCCAGCAACCCGCCCGCCGCGGGCCGGCCGGCCCGCTGGGCAGGACAGCAGAGCTACCAAGGATGGGGCGGCTGCTGGGTCGGGAGAGGGCCAACCCAGCAGCAAGCCTGTGGCAGAGTCAATGGAGGGACAGGAGGGGGGCCAAAGTGTGGAAGATGAAGACAACGGTGAGATGGATTGGAGGTATGGAGAGAGGGACGTCAAAGGACCGAGGGGGAGAGGGGAAAGGGGGGGTGGGGAGAGGGGGGAAGGGCTAGCACAGAAGTTGACTGCAAAGAGGAAGGCAGATAAGGACAAGGCATGGGATGACAGGATTAAAGGACCACGAGGTAATACTTAAAATGTTTGCATAATGTCTGGTTTTATATTTTGCTTTCTTTGTTTTGCTCTCATGGCCACTGTAACTACTGTAAATGTAAACGGGTTACGGAATATGGAGAAGGTTAAAGAGTTGTTGTATACATACAGGAGTGATATTTTGTGCTTACAGGAAACCAATTGGGATGGGGTGGTGATGAAGGATGTGAGGAAGGAATGGGAGGGGGATATCTTCTATAATAATGGTGCTAGGAATGCAAGGGGCGTTGCAATAATGCTCAAAAAAGACAAAGTAGAGAATGTAAAGGAGGTTTATAAGGACAGCACGGGGAGGATATTGGTAATAGAATTTGAATATAGGAAGTTGGGCTTTAGGCTAATTAATATTTACGTACCTAATGTAGAAGCAGACAGGAGGATTATTCTAGCAGAGTTGAGAGAGCTAGTGGTCGGGAGGTGTATTATAGTAGGGGACTTTAATATTAGGTGTAGTAGGTTAGATGTTGGTAGAGGGGTGGAGTTCAGATGGGAAAAGTCAAGGGGTATGTTAATGGATGTGATGAGAGATAAAAACTTGATAGATGTGTGGAGGTATGACAATCCTGAGAAGAGAGAATTTACAAGAAGGCAGATGAGGGATGGGGTATTGAAACAGAGCAGGATAGATTTGGTGTTGGTCCATGGGGAGAGTATTAAATACATAGATAGAATAAGACACCAGAGGAACAGCTTTAGTGATCATGATGGGGTCAGGTTTAGCATCAAGGTTGGAAAAGACGAGATAGGGGGTGGGATGTGGATACTAAATGCAGAGTATGTTGAGGAAGAGGAGTATGAGCAGCAGATGAAGGTGTTATTTGACAGGCACAAGGAGAGGGTGGAGGAGGATACAGGCGAGGATAGTTTAGATGACAGTATAGGGGAGAGATGGGAGGTGATGAAGGACCAAATCAAATGCTTTAGCATTAAGTACAGCAAGAAAAGGAAGTGGGAGAAATTGAAGGAAGAGAAGAGGTTAAGGAAGAGGTTGGAGGTGGAGTTGAGCAGGGCAGAGGATGCAGAGGGATATAGCATGGATAATTACATAAAGGTAAAGATGGAATTGGAACAGTATGAGAGAGAGAAGTGTAGAGGAGCCATATTGAGGAGTAAGGCGAGGTATGCATTGGAGGGAGAGAAATGCACTGGCTATTTTTTGGGTTTGGAGAAGATGAGGCAGAGCAAGACATACATACATGAGATCAATCTAAAGAATGGGGAGGCAACAGAGGATTATGTGGAGATATTGGAGAGAGTGCAGGAGTTCTATGGGGATTTGTATAAGAGGGGGGGAGTAGATGAGAGGAGTATAGAAAAGGTGTTAGATAGTGTAGATAGGAAACTGAGCGTGGGGGATATGACATGGTGCGATAGAGAAATAAGTGAGGAAGAGGTGATAGAAGCAATAGAGGGATTGAGAACTGGAAAAAGCCCGGGGAGTGATGGGATAGTGGTGGAATGGTATAAGAGTTTTAAGCATGACGTAGCAGCAATTTTGGTGCAGGTATTTGGAGCTATGGAGAGAACAGGGGTGGTGCAGGGTAGGATGGTGGAAGGGGTTATAGCGACAGTGTATAAGAAAAAGGGGAGTAAACTAGATTTAGAGAATTATAGGCCAATTAGTTTACTGAATGTAGACTATAAAATTCTGACTAAGGTGCTAGCAAATAGGGTGAAGGGAGTGATAGGTGAAATAGTACAACCAACACAAAGCTATAGTATACCAGGTAGGGACATATCAGATACTATAGCGACAGTTAGAGACGTAATAGAGTACTTGAAACGGGATGGGATGGGCGGAATAGTGGTTGGGATAGATTGGAATAAGGCATTTGATCGGGTGGAACATGAGTTCTTGTTTAAGGTACTAGAGAGGTTTGGATTTGGGGAAGGATTGGTGGGATGGGTGAGGAGGTTGTATGGGAGTGCAAAGAGTTGTGTAAAGGTGAATGGGGTTTTAACAGATAGGTTTGAGGTGGAAAGGTCTGTGAGGCAAGGGTGTCCGCTATCCGCATTATTATATGCCATTTCAGTGGAGCCCTTGGCTTCATTGATAAAAATGGATAAGGAGGTAAAAGGGATTATGTTGCCATATGGAGGGGTTTGTGTCATCAATCAGTATGCAGATGACACTACAGTCACAGTGAGGGACAGTGGGAGCGTTAAAAGGGTGTTGGAGCTGGTGGAATCATATGGGAGGGCAGCGGGTGCAAAAATAAATGTGGACAAGTCTGAGATAATGTACATAGGAGGGGTAGAGCGAGTGGATGTGGGATTGAGGGTGGAAAATAGGTTCATCAAGGTATTGGGAGTGCACTTAGGTGTTGACAGTAAGGAGGCGAGGGATGCAACATGGACAGGGGTGATTAACAAAATAAGAGGAGTTTGCACAACATGGAAGGCAAGGAGATTGAGATTAAAAGGGAAGGTAATTGTAGTTAACAGCTTGTTGTTGTCCGTATGTGTGTATGTTATGAATGTGGTTGAGATGCCCGAGTGGGTAATGAACGAGCTGAACACAATTGTGAGGGATTTCATCTGGGAAGGGAAGGGGGTGAAAATTGCTCACAACACACTGGTGGGTAGGACACAAGAGGGAGGGCTAAAGTTATTAGATTTGCAAACAAAGAGGGCTGCAATGAGGATGAAAACTGTCAAAAAGTACATAGAGGGGACGTGGAGGTATGGGTGGAAGGAGTTTTTGAGAAAGTATATCAATGATGTGGGTGGGATGGGGGACTTTGGTTGGTACATGGGTTTCAAACAATCAATGACAGTGGGGATACCGGAAATATATAGGGAGGTGTTAGAGGCGTGGAGAAGGTTTCTGCCCAAGGTGGATTATGAATGTGGGTGCCTAGAGTCATTTATTAATTTGCCACTGTTTTTAAATGAGAAGTTCAAATATAAAGAAAAAACATTGTATGAGCCAAAATGTATGGAGGGCGGGATAAAACAGGTCAGAGATATAATGTATGAGGTTATCCCAGGATTCCTCAGAGTAGGTTGCATCTATGACTCTGTAGAACAGTTAGAAGGAATGGACAACAGAGAGAAAGTAGACAGAATATATGGAAAAATTATATCAAGTATACCTGCAGAGTGGAAAAATATCATTGAAAGACAATGTGTGGTGAAAGGTGAAGATCCCTTGCCGGACATGTATGTAATGTTGAATGGGGAGAAATGTGGTGTGGGGAGTATAAGTGTAAAGCAAGTGTATGATTTACTGATAGTGGATATTGTAAAGGAACCAGCAGCTGAGGCTGTTTGGAGAAGGGTGTTTGGGGATATGGATGTAAAAAAGATATGGTCTAATGGTAACATAAAATATAACACTAGCGAGTGTGAAAACAATGATTTTCTGATTAAACACAACAGGGTATACACAAATGTGGTGCTAAATAAGATAAATGAAACTGTCAGTGCAACGTGCGATGTATGTAAAAGTGGTCATGAGAGCTTTTCACATTATTTTTTGGACTGCTGTGAATTAGTTGTTTTCTTTGATTTCATAAAGAATCTGTTGGAAATTAATTTTAGTGTGAGGTTGGATCTAGAGGAAGGGTGGAGAAAATTGTTTTTGTTTGGGCTTTTTGGAAAGAGCAAAAAAGTCAGTTTAATAAATTTTGTTTTGAGTCATGCCAGACTTGCAGTGGTCTTTCGACGGAATTATGCACATTTTGAGGGCCGAAAGGTGAACGTTAAAGAATTATTCAAGTCTATAATGAGAAGGGATGTGGGGTTAATTTGTAAATATGGGGGGAAGGGAGTTAAAGAGTTTTTTGTGGGTGGGAACACATTTATTCAAGAAGGAGAGGAGGGGGGCATTTTGTTTGACTGGTAAAAAGAAGGTTTTGGATATTGTTGTTGATTTTGTCCACTTGAGGGCGACACAGACTTTGGGTTGATTTATATGATTTTGGTTGTTGTTATTGATTTTGTCCACTTGAGGGCGACACAACCATGGGTTGATTTCTATGGTTTTTACTGTTGTTTGTGTTGGGTTCATAATTATGCTGTTGCACAGCAATAAAAAAGTGAATGTGAACCTGTATTGAAGAATAAAATAAAAAGATAAAAAAAGAAAAAAAGAACACGCCCGATCTCGTCCGATCTCGGAAGCTAAGCAGGGTCGGGCCTGGTTAGTACTTGGATGGGAGACCGCCTGGGAATACCAGGTGCTGTAAGCTTTTTTTCATTTGGCAGACTGAATGAGCAATCGTCATGTTTATTATGAATGCAGCACTAACTAACAAAATGTCACTGCTGCAAAAAATGTCACTTCTAACCCTTTAGCAGCCCAGCCTAAGTAGAGTAAAGGAATAAACACACTCCACAGCAGGGCCACTGTCATCTATATAAGGCCTACCGGCCGCTGCAACTGTTGCTTACGGCCATACCACCCTGAACACGCCCGATCTCGTCCGATCTCGGAAGCTAAGCAGGGTCGGGCCTGGTTAGTACTTGGATGGGAGACCGCCTGGGAATACCAGGTGCTGTAAGCTTTTTTTCATTTGGCAGACTGAATGAGCAATCGTCATGTTTATTATGAATGCAGCACTAACTAACAAAATGCCACTGCTGCAAAAAATGTCACTTCTAACCCTTTAGCAGCCCAGCCTAAGTAGAGTAAAGGAATAAACACACTCCACAGCAGGGCCACTGTCATCTATATAAGGCCTACCGGCCGCTGCAACTGTTGCTTACGGCCATACCACCCTGAACACGCCCGATCTCGTCCGATCTCGGAAGCTAAGCAGGGTCGGGCCTGGTTAGTACTTGGATGGGAGACCGCCTGGGAATACCAGGTGCTGTAAGCTTTTTTTCATTTGGCAGACTGAATGAGCAATCGTCATGTTTATTATGAATGCAGCACTAACTAACAAAATGCCACTGCTGCAAAAAATGTCACTTCTAACCCTTTAGCAGCCCAGCCTAAGTAGAGTAAAGGAATAAACACACTCCACAGCAGGGCCACTGTCATCTATATAAGGCCTACCGGCCGCTGCAACTGTTGCTTACGGCCATACCACCCTGAACACGCCCGATCTCGTCCGATCTCGGAAGTTAAGCAGGTTCGGGCCTGGTTAGTACTTGGATGGGAGACCGCCTGGGAATACCAGGTGCTGTAAGCTTTTTTTCATTTGGCAGACTGAATGAGCAATCGTCATGTTTATTATGAATGCAGCACTAACTAACAAAATGTCACTGCTGCAAAAAAATGTCACTTCTAACCCTTTAGCAGCCCAGCCTAAGTAGAGTAAAGGAATAAACACACTCCACAGCAGGGCCACTGTCATCTATATAAGGCCTACCGGCCGCTGCAACTGTTGCTTACGGCCATACCACCCTGAACACGCCCGATCTCGGAAGCTAAGCAGTGTCGGGCCTGGTTAGTACTTGGATGGGAGACCGCCTGGGAATACCAGGTGCTGTAAGCTTTTTTTCATTTGGCAGACTGAATGAGCAATCGTCATGTTTATTATGAATGCAGCACTAACTAAGAAAATGCCACTGCTGCAAAAAATGTCACTTCTAACCCTTTAGCAGCCCAAAGTAGAGTAAAGGAATAAACACACTCCACAGCAGGGCCACTGTCATCTATATAAGGCCTACCGGCCGCTGCAACTGTTGCTTACGGCCATACCACCCTGAACACGCCCGATCTCGTCCGATCTCGGAAGCTAAGCAGGGTCGGGCCTGGTTAGTACTTGGATGGGAGACCGCCTGGGAATACCAGGTGCTGTAAGCTTTTTTTCATTTGGCAGACTGAATGAGCAATCGTCATGTTTATTATGAATGCAGCACTAACTAACAAAATGTCATGCTGCAAAAAAATTCACTTCTAACCCTTTAGCAGCCCAGCCTAAGTAGAGTAAAGGAATAAACACACTCCACAGCAGGGCCACTGTCATCTATATAAGGCCTACCGGCCGCTGCAACTGTTGCTTACGGCCATACCACCCTGAACACGCCCGATCTCGGAAGCTAAGCAGGGTCGGGCCTGGTTAGTACTTGGATGGGAGACCGCCTGGGAATACCAGGTGCTGTAAGCTTTTTTTCATTTGGCAGACTGAATGAGCAATCGTCATGTCTATTATGAATGCAGCACTAACTAACAAAATGTCACTGCTGCAAAAAATGTCACTTCTAACCCTTTAGCAGCCCAGCCTAAGTAGAGTAAAGGAATAAACACACTCCACAGCAGGGCCACTGTCATCTATATAATGCCTACCGGCCGCTGCAACTGTTGCTTACGGCCATACCACCCTGAACACGCCCGATCTCGTCCGATCTCGGAAGCTAAGCAGGGTCGGGCCTGGTTAGTACTTGGATGGGAGACCGCCTGGGAATACCAGGTGCTGTAAGCTTTTTTTCATTTGGCAGACTTAATGAGCAATCGTCATGTTTATTATGAATGCAGCACTAACTAACAAAATGTCACTGCTGCAAAAAATGTCACTTCTAACCCTTTAGCAGCCCAGCCTAAGTAGAGTAAAGGAATAAACACACTCCACAGCAGGGCCACTGTCATCTATATAAGGCCTACCGGCCGCTGCAACTGTTGCTTACGGCCATACCACCCTGAACACGCCCGATCTCGGAAGCTAAGCAGGGTCGGGCCTGGTTAGTACTTGGATGGGAGACCGCCTGGGAATACCAGGTGCTGTAAGCTTTTTTTCATTTGGCAGACTGAATGAGCAATCGTCATGTTTATTATGAATGCAGCACTAACTAACAAAATGTCACTGCTGCAAAAAATGTCACTTCTAACCCTTTAGCAGCCCAGCCTAAGTAGAGTAAAGGAATAAACACACTCCACAGCAGGGCCACTGTCATCTATATAAGGCCTACCGGCCGCTGCAACTGTTGCTTACGGCCATACCACCCTGAACACGCCCGATCTCGTCCGATCTCGGAAGCTAAGCAGGGTCGGGCCTGGTTAGTACTTGGATGGGAGACCGCCTGGGAATACCAGGTGCTGTAAGCTTTTTTTCATTTGGCAGACTGAATGAGCAATCGTCATGTTTATTATGAATGCAGCACTAACTAACAAAATGTCACTGCTGCAAAAAATGTCACTTCTAACCCTTTAGCAGCCCAGCCTAAGTAGAGTAAAGGAATAAACACACTCCACAGCAGGGCCACTGTCATCTATATAAGGCCTACCGGCCGCTGCAACTGTTGCTTACGGCCATACCACCCTGAACACGCCCGATCTCGGAAGCTAAGCAGGGTCGGGCCTGGTTAGTACTTGGATGGGAGACCGCCTGGGAATACCAGGTGCTGTAAGCTTTTTTTCATTTGGCAGACTGAATGAGCAATCGTCATGTTTATTATGAATGCAGCACTAACTAACAAAATGTCACTGCTGCAAAAAATGTCACTTCTAACCCTTTAGCAGCCCAGCCTAAGTAGAGTAAAGGAATAAACACACTCCACAGCAGGGCCA
The DNA here is from genome assembly GCF_963280865.1 of Gymnoscopelus braueri. Classification (NCBI taxonomy): domain Eukaryota; kingdom Metazoa; phylum Chordata; class Actinopteri; order Myctophiformes; family Myctophidae; genus Gymnoscopelus; species Gymnoscopelus braueri. The sequence continues at coordinate 11,889,298 of NC_137620.1, read as the reverse complement.
CTGTCATCTATATAAGGCCTACCGGCCGCTGCAACTGTTGCTTACGGCCATACCACCCTGAACACGCCCGATCTCGTCCGATCTCGGAAGCTAAGCAGGGTCGGGCCTGGTTAGTACTTGGATGGGAGACCGCCTGGGAATACCAGGTGCTGTAAGCTTTTTTTCATTTGGCAGACTGAATGAGCAATCGTCATGTTTATTATGAATGCAGCACTAACTAACAAAATGCCACTGCTGCAAAAAATGTCACTTCTAACCCTTTAGCAGCCCAGCCTAAGTAGAGTAAAGGAATAAACACACTCCACAGCAGGGCCACTGTCATCTATATAAGGCCTACCGGCCGCTGCAACTGTTGCTTACGGCCATACCACCCTGAACACGCCCGATCTCGTCCGATCTCGGAAGCTAAGCAGGGTCGGGCCTGGTTAGTACTTGGATGGGAGACCGCCTGGGAATACCAGGTGCTGTAAGCTTTTTTTCATTTGGCAGACTGAATGAGCAATCGTCATGTTTATTATGAATGCAGCACTAACTAACAAAATGTCACTGCTGCAAAAAATGTCACTTCTAACCCTTTAGCAGCCCAGCCTAAGTAGAGTAAAGGAATAAACACACTCCACAGCAGGGCCACTGTCATCTATATAAGGCCTACCGGCCGCTACAACTGTTGCTTACGGCCATACCACCCTGAACACGCCCGATCTCGTCCGATCTCGGAAGTTAAGCAGGTTCGGGCCTGGTTAGTACTTGGATGGGAGACCGCCTGGGAATACCAGGTGCTGTAAGCTTTTTTTCATTTGGCAGACTGAATGAGCAATCGTCATGTTTATTATGAATGCAGCACTAACTAACAAAATGTCACTGCTGCAAAAAAATGTCACTTCTAACCCTTTAGCAGCCCAGCCTAAGTAGAGTAAAGGAATAAACACACTCCACAGCAGGGCCACTGTCATCTATATAAGGCCTACCGGCCGCTGCAACTGTTGCTTACGGCCATACCACCCTGAACACGCCCGATCTCGGAAGCTAAGCAGTGTCGGGCCTGGTTAGTACTTGGATGGGAGACCGCCTGGGAATACCAGGTGCTGTAAGCTTTTTTTCATTTGGCAGACTGAATGAGCAATCGTCATGTTTATTATGAATGCAGCACTAACTAAGAAAATGCCACTGCTGCAAAAAATGTCACTTCTAACCCTTTAGCAGCCCAAAGTAGAGTAAAGGAATAAACACACTCCACAGCAGGGCCACTGTCATCTATATAAGGCCTACCGGCCGCTGCAACTGTTGCTTACGGCCATACCACCCTGAACACGCCCGATCTCGTCCGATCTCGGAAGCTAAGCAGGGTCGGGCCTGGTTAGTACTTGGATGGGAGACCGCCTGGGAATACCAGGTGCTGTAAGCTTTTTTTCATTTGGCAGACTGAATGAGCAATCGTCATGTTTATTATGAATGCAGCACTAACTAACAAAATGTCATGCTGCAAAAAAATTCACTTCTAACCCTTTAGCAGCCCAGCCTAAGTAGAGTAAAGGAATAAACACACTCCACAGCAGGGCCACTGTCATCTATATAAGGCCTACCGGCCGCTGCAACTGTTGCTTACGGCCATACCACCCTGAACACGCCCGATCTCGGAAGCTAAGCAGGGTCGGGCCTGGTTAGTACTTGGATGGGAGACCGCCTGGGAATACCAGGTGCTGTAAGCTTTTTTTCATTTGGCAGACTGAATGAGCAATCGTCATGTTTATTATGAATGCAGCACTAACTAACAAAATGTCACTGCTGCAAAAAATGTCACTTCTAACCCTTTAGCAGCCCAGCCTAAGTAGAGTAAAGGAATAAACACACTCCACAGCAGGGCCACTGTCATCTATATAATGCCTACCGGCCGCTGCAACTGTTGCTTACGGCCATACCACCCTGAACACGCCCGATCTCGTCCGATCTCGGAAGCTAAGCAGGGTCGGGCCTGGTTAGTACTTGGATGGGAGACCGCCTGGGAATACCAGGTGCTGTAAGCTTTTTTTCATTTGGCAGACTTAATGAGCAATCGTCATGTTTATTATGAATGCAGCACTAACTAACAAAATGTCACTGCTGCAAAAAATGTCACTTCTAACTAGGCATGTAACGATTCACTCAACTCACGATACGATTCGAATCACGATTCGAGGTTCACGATACGATTTTTCACGATTTTTAAGCACATTTATTTTCGAGACAAATTACTGGAAAACCTTGATTATTTCTCTTACAAAAATCATGTATTTTTTAACAACTGTATTTTCTCTTATCCTCTTTTCAATATATGAAATTAAGCCTTTTTTTATTATTCATGAGGTACATGCATTAACTGTAAGGTACACATTAAGACATATACTTTTTTATCTGTAAAATAATAACTTTAAATATATAAGTATTATGAAATAAATGAATTTTAAAACATATATCCCAGATGAAATAAATTATAAAGAAAACCTTCAAATAAACAAATTAAGGCTTAGCCTTTGTTCCAAGCTTGGGATTTACAAGTAATTTTTTATCTATGATATATTCAAAGCATTCTGTACACATTTATGTAATAAGGGAAACTGTTTTAAACTGCTCCAAATGAGATTAGATAAAAAATGTATTGATTAATATCAATGTAATTCGCTATATATCTGACAGACAGTGTTGAAAGGAGTTTGACGTTGTCAGCAGTCTGATACAATTGTTAAATTATTATTATTCATATAGATTATTATTCATTGTACTCTGCAGCGGCAGCCGCACCGAGGCGCTCCAGAATTAGCCGTTTTCATTAGAAGTCTATCAGTTGTATGTTTCCTACAGAGTTTAAATCAGACAGGCTAACAACAGCTAACAACATTGTCAGATGGGGGAGGGGGTAAACGGTATAGTTTGGGCTATTCATCAATCAAATAAACATGTTTACATGCGACGCACATTTCCCTCTTTATGCAGTGCGATCGCCTAGTTGTTTAGATTTCATAGCCTGAGAGGACGTGAACCCAACTCTGCCGTTCATAGCCTGCCGTTGAGTGAGTGAAGAAGAGACCGACAGGCAGCTATGGTGGCCCTGAGGGGACAAAATAGTAGGCGGATAACAAGGAATGGAGTCTGACTCCCTCTGCTGGTTGCATCGCGATGTCATATTTTATTGCATCGATTTAAATCGTCACCACTTTGAATCGATTTAAATCGATATACGATAAATCGTTACATGCCTACTTCTAACCCTTTAGCAGCCCAGCCTAAGTAGAGTAAAGGAATAAACACACTCCACAGCAGGGCCACTGTCATCTATATAAGGCCTACCGGCCGCTGCAACTGTTGCTTACGGCCATACCACCCTGAACACGCCCGATCTCGTCCGATCTCGGAAGCTAAGCAGGGTCGGGCCTGGTTAGTACTTGGATGGGAGACCGCCTGGGAATACCAGGTGCTGTAAGCTTTTTTTCATTTGGCAGACTGAATGAGCAATCGTCATGTTTATTATGAATGCAGCACTAACTAACAAAATGTCACTGCTGCAAAAAATGTCACTTCTAACCCTTTAGCAGCCCAGCCTAAGTAGAGTAAAGGAATAAACACACTCCACAGCAGGGCCACTGTCATCTATATAAGGCCTACCGGCCGCTGCAACTGTTGCTTACGGCCATACCACCCTGAACACGCCCGATCTCGTCCGATCTCGGAAGCTAAGCAGGGTCGGGCCTGGTTAGTACTTGGATGGGAGACCGCCTGGGAATACCAGGTGCTGTAAGCTTTTTTCCATTTGGCAGACTGAATGAGCAATCGTCATGTTTATTATGAATGCAGCACTAACTAACAAAATGTCACTGCTGCAAAAAATGTCACTTCTAACCCTTTAGCAGCCCAGCCTAAGTAGAGTAAAGGAATAAACACACTCCACAGCAGGGCCACTGTCATCTATATAAGGCCTACCGGCCGCTGCAACTGTTGCTTACGGCCATACCACCCTGAACACGCCCGATCTCGTCCGATCTCGGAAGCTAAGCAGGGTCGGGCCTGGTTAGTACTTGGAAGTGGAGACCGCCTGGGAATACCAGGTGCTGTAAGCTTTTTTTCATTTGGCAGACTGAATGAGCAATCGTCATGTTTATTATGAATGCAGCACTAACTAACAAAATGTCACTGCTGCAAAAAATGTCACTTCTAACCCAATAGCAGCCCAGCCTAAGTAGAGTAAAGGAATAAACACACTCCACAGCAGGGCCACTGTCATCTATATAAGGCCTACCGGCCGCTGCAACTGTTGCTTACGGCCATACCACCCTGAACACGCCCGATCTCGGAAGCTAAGCAGGGTCGGGCCTGGTTAGTACTTGGATGGGAGACCGCCTGGGAATACCAGGTGCTGTAAGCTTTTTTTCATTTGGCAGACTGAATGAGCAATCGTCATGTTTATTATGAATGCAGCACTAACTAACAAAATGTCACTGCTGCAAAAAATGTCACTTCTAACCCTTTAGCAGCCCAGCCTAAGTAGAGTAAAGGAATAAACACACTCCACAGCAGGGCCACTGTCATCTATATAAGGCCTACCGGCCGCTGCAACTGTTGCTTACGGCCATACCACCCTGAACACGCCCGATCTCGGAAGCTAAGCAGGGTCGGGCCTGGTTAGTACTTGGATGGGAGACCGCCTGGGAATACCAGGTGCTGTAAGCTATTTTTCATTTGGCAGACTGAATGAGCAATCGTCATGTTTATTATGAATGCAGCACTAACTAACAAAATGTCACTGCTGCAAAAAATGTCACTTCTAACCCTTTAGCAGCCCAGCCTAAGTAGAGTAAAGGAATAAACACACTCCACAGCAGGGCCACTGTCATCTATATAAGGCCTACCGGCCGCTGCAACTGTTGCTTACGGCCATACCACCCTGAACACGCCCGATCTCGTCCGATCTCGGAAGCTAAGCAGGGTCGGGCCTGGTTAGTACTTGGATGGGAGACCGCCTGGGAATACCAGGTGCTGTAAGCTTTTTTTCATTTGGCAGACTGAATGAGCAATCGTCATGTTTATTATGAATGCAGCACTAACTAACAAAATGTCACTGCTGAAAAAAATGTCACTTCTAACCCTTTAGCAGCCCAGCCTAAGTAGAGTAAAGGAATAAACACACTCCACAGCAGGGCCACTGTCATCTATATAAGGCCTACCGGCCGCTGCAACTGTTGCTTACGGCCATACCACCCTGAACACGCCCGATCTCGTCCGATCTCGGAAGCTACGCAGGATCCGGCCTGGTTAGTACTTGGATGGGAGACCGCCTGGGAATACCAGGTGCTGTAAGCTTTTTTTCATTTGGCAGACTGAATGAGCAATCGTCATGTTTATTATGAATGCAGCACTAACTAACAAAATGTCACTGCTGCAAAAAATGTCACTTCTAACCCTTTAGCAGCCCAGCCTAAGTAGAGTAAAGGAATAAACACACTCCACAGCAGGGCCACTGTCATCTATATAAGGCCTACCGGCCGCTGCAACTGTTGCTTACGGCCATACCACCCTGAACACGCCCGATCTCGTCCGATCTCGGAAGCTAAGCAGGGTCGGGCCTGGTTAGTACTTGGATGGGAGACCGCCTGGGAATACCAGGTGCTGTAAGCTTTTTTTCATTTGGCAGACTGAATGAGCAATCGTCATGTTTATTATGAATGCAGCACTAACTAACAAAATGCCACTGCTGCAAAAAATGTCACTTCTAACCCTTTAGCAGCCCAGCCTAAGTAGAGTAAAGGAATAAACACACTCCACAGCAGGGCCACTGTCATCTATATAAGGCCTACCGGCCGCTGCAACTGTTGCTTACGGCCATACCACCCTGAACACGCCCGATCTCGTCCGATCTCGGAAGCTAAGCAGGGTCGGGCCTGGTTAGTACTTGGATGGGAGACCGCCTGGGAATACCAGGTGCTGTAAGCTTTTTTTCATTTGGCAGACTGAATGAGCAATCGTCATGTTTATTATGAATGCAGCACTAACTAACAAAATGCCACTGCTGCAAAAAATTTCACTTCTAACCCTTTAGCAGCCCAGCCTAAGTAGAGTAAAGGAATAAACACACTCCACAGCAGGGCCACTGTCATCTATATAAGGCCTACCGGCCGCTGCAACTGTTGCTTACGGCCATACCACCCTGAACACGCCCGATCTCGTCCGATCTCGGAAGCTAAGCAGGGTCGGGCCTGGTTAGTACTTGGATGGGAGACCGCCTGGGAATACCAGGTGCTGTAAGCTTTTTTTCATTTGGCAGACTGAATGAGCAATCGTCATGTTTATTATGAATGCAGCACTAACTAACAAAATGTCACTGCTGCAAAAAATGTCACTTCTAACCCTTTAGCAGCCCAGCCTAAGTAGAGTAAAGGAATAAACACACTCCACAGCAGGGCCACTGTCATCTATATAAGGCCTACCGGCCGCTGCAACTGTTGCTTACGGCCATACCACCCTGAACACGCCCGATCTCGTCCGATCTCGGAAGTTAAGCAGGTTCGGGCCTGGTTAGTACTTGGATGGGAGACCGCCTGGGAATACCAGGTGCTGTAAGCTTTTTTTCATTTGGCAGACTGAATGAGCAATCGTCATGTTTATTATGAATGCAGCACTAACTAACAAAATGTCACTGCTGCAAAAAAATGTCACTTCTAACCCTTTAGCAGCCCAGCCTAAGTAGAGTAAAGGAATAAACACACTCCACAGCAGGGCCACTGTCATCTATATAAGGCCTACCGGCCGCTGCAACTGTTGCTTACGGCCATACCACCCTGAACACGCCCGATCTCGGAAGCTAAGCAGTGTCGGGCCTGGTTAGTACTTGGATGGGAGACCGCCTGGGAATACCAGGTGCTGTAAGCTTTTTTTCATTTGGCAGACTGAATGAGCAATCGTCATGTTTATTATGAATGCAGCACTAACTAAGAAAATGCCACTGCTGCAAAAAATGTCACTTCTAACCCTTTAGCAGCCCAAAGTAGAGTAAAGGAATAAACACACTCCACAGCAGGGCCACTGTCATCTATATAAGGCCTACCGGCCGCTGCAACTGTTGCTTACGGCCATACCACCCTGAACACGCCCGATCTCGTCCGATCTCGGAAGCTAAGCAGGGTCGGGCCTGGTTAGTACTTGGATGGGAGACCGCCTGGGAATACCAGGTGCTGTAAGCTTTTTTTCATTTGGCAGACTGAATGAGCAATCGTCATGTTTATTATGAATGCAGCACTAACTAACAAAATGTCATGCTGCAAAAAAATTCACTTCTAACCCTTTAGCAGCCCAGCCTAAGTAGAGTAAAGGAATAAACACACTCCACAGCAGGGCCACTGTCATCTATATAAGGCCTACCGGCCGCTGCAACTGTTGCTTACGGCCATACCACCCTGAACACGCCCGATCTCGGAAGCTAAGCAGGGTCGGGCCTGGTTAGTACTTGGATGGGAGACCGCCTGGGAATACCAGGTGCTGTAAGCTTTTTTTCATTTGGCAGACTGAATGAGCAATCGTCATGTTTATTATGAATGCAGCACTAACTAACAAAATGTCACTGCTGCAAAAAATGTCACTTCTAACCCTTTAGCAGCCCAGCCTAAGTAGAGTAAAGGAATAAACAC
>NC_137620.1:11801646-11864146 GCF_963280865.1 Gymnoscopelus braueri | reverse complement strand
TCAAAGCAAAGGTTCGCTGCGGCAGCACTGAGCCTGAGCTCTCCGTAAATGAATGAAAATGCCGAAATGCAAATGCCATTTCACAGTTGAAATGCAGAAAAAGTACTATTTTCGTCTTAGTCGTGACCAATGAGAAGCAGTTTGTATTGTCTGCAAAGCTGGCACTTATGTGTTCGTCGCAAATAAAGGTTCTTTAGACCTGCAAGCCCATATCAACACTGCAAAGCACGAGAGAGCTGTGAGATGAGCTCTTCTCAAATTGACCGAATATGTTGTACAACCATGGCAAAGGGGCTACCTACCTTTTTCTAAGATAAGCTTAAGACTTAAGAGAGATATTATTTTATTTAGTTACAAAGCTGAATATTCATACAGAAGTCGAGAGGCATACTTTAGGCATACTCCATTTGGTTCCATTAGTAGGCTACACTCTCAGAGTTACAGAGCTGTAAGGGTCCATTTGGTTACATTTGTACACTCTCAGAGTTAACGACCTGTAAGGGTCCATTCACAAACCCTTTCTGACATCGAGGAGTTGGCGTTCAACTTGCATTTGTGTTTGTCCTGCACTTGCTTGAGTGGCAGGTTTTCTGTTGACCAATCAAGTTCCTCTTTTCATCTAGTCAGTTTCTAACAACTACTTCTCTGGTCTGTCCTCAAAAAAAAAAAAGCCTGGGTTTCCGAGGCTAGTCCTCAACTGACACTGCTGTACTCTCAGTAAACAAACATAACTTAGTAGCCTACAGATCAAACACATGACAACTACCAATACAACTTGCTTATAAAATACTAAAATAAAACGTTTTTAATGTACATTAAAGTGCTGACATTTTTACCATTGATCTAATACAGCCCGCCTGCTTACTCAGGGGATACATTTGATCTTGACCATCAGGTCAAAATTTGTGTCACACACCACACACCACACACACACACACACACACACACACACACACACACACACACACACACACACACACACACACACACAGGACCTAAAGGTCCTGAATTACTAAAAACCTGTAGCTCTGCCCTTCCTGATCATAAAGTTTTTTGAGAAACAGATAAAACAGGAACCTTTGGACAAAACCCAACACCTTCTGGATCCATTTTAATTTGCATATAGGATGGCCGGGCGGGGTGTACTGCTACCTTGCTTGACTGTTTATTCAAACACCTTGAGGGCAGTACTGTTTTTTTTCATCAGGTTTCAACCCCATTCAACCCCACCTGATTGTGGATACCTGATTGTGTTATCAGTGTATACTGATAACAGTTGGAGGCAGTTTGAGAACTGATATGTGTACATCCAGAAGTTTGTAGGCGACTCAGTTATAATTAGTTTTGTTCATATCATAGTCATATCCCTTTTATTTATTTTTTTATTAATTTTTTGAACTGACGCAAAAATTCCTTCAACACCACCTTCCTCACTCAGAGCACCATCATTGAGGGTCAACGGGTGGAACTTGTTGTCAACTATAAATAACTCGATTCAACATCCAAACATATAACATAAAAGTAGGTGAGTGTTGTTTAATCGTGGTTTCATAATTAAAACAATCCCTACCTGAGTGATATCATTCACCATAACCAAACTGGGACTGGAGTATGCAGTGATTTTCAAGATGTAACATTGATTGATTGATTGATTGATACAAAACCATTTAGAAGGCGGAGCAGTGAACTTCTTAAACCAACTTAGTGCCCTTGCGGTTCGTGTCCACTCCACACTGAGACAGTGGCATTTTGGGGAGGTGAAATGTATGTCTGTGTGTGTGCGTGCGTGTCCTCTGAAGGGACAAAAACTGAAAAACGTCAATAAATACGGTGGTGATTGGCTGCCTGTCCGTGAATGGACGAGGAGACAATCCAAGGTTTGGATTTGGGGTAAGTCCCTGCGACACACTAGCCTCATGTCCAGGAGATGTACTTGTATATAATGTGACATGCAACATGTCTAGGGGGTGTACTACTTGTACAGTGTTGTGGAAAGATTCTAAGTCTGGGCCAGGTGTGAAGTCTGGAATCTTCCCCAACACTTATTCAAAAGTGCCTTTCTCGAAACCACTGGTGACTCAAAGTTTTTGAAGAACTCACAGGAGATGGGATTGGATGTACAGGCAGAGTTTATTGCACAAGGTCATTCATTACAACCGAGTTGAGTCTGAATTCTCCCTCTCTCCCTTTTATACCCAAGAGGAGGGGGCTTTCACCATGTGATATCCATTGGCTTATTATGATTGATCGACAAACATAATGATGTCCTTGGTGACCTCATGTCTGCCCTGGCTTTCTCACCTCCTTGTTCATATATTTCACCTGCATATTGGGACACTATCATCATTATGTTTATTATTATTATTTTTAAACCTATACATGCCTGATCTATAACATGTAATGATCTGAGCTTGCAGTAAGCAGTAGAAATACTGCTTGCTGTTTTCAGATGTTCATTTCTGACAGCTGAACCTGCGGTCAGTTAACTGCTAGACATAGTTTCATACTGCTGACAGACATACATGTGATGAGAAAAGTAAGACCTCAAGTAGCATAAGAGTCTAAACTGAAGTCATTCATTTTCAGGCTAAACACAGCCAGTCCAAAATGTGTTATGTTATGTGCATATCAGTTAACAGTGCATAACAGTGATGTTGTTGTGTAAACATCAAGCTGTCTCACGCTAGGGAAACAGGAGAAACCGGCTCCTGACCTTTTCCATCTCCTGTATTCTTATGTTTAACAGAAAGAACTTCTGACAGACGTAAACTCTTCAGGGTGAAATTAAAAGCCTGTGAGAACGATCAGATTTCAACATAAATAAAACAAGGATCAGTCCAAATTGTGTATTTGCTATTTTTATTTAAGTTTAATATTGTTATTATTGTCAGGCCACACCCTGCCTGGCACCCCAGCAACCATTTAGAAAGGTACCATTTCAAACCGTTACATTAAAAAAATGGCACCCCAGATTGGATTTTTTTCAGTTGAAACAAACAAAGTCTTGTGTACAACCTTGCCACAAAAAGGAACCACAAAACACCTTTACACTGTGGGAAAATAATTGTTTATGCAATAAAACAGACAAAGCAAGCATACCAAACCCACAAAGCCTTTCAACTCAAAACACCTTGTGAAGTCTCAAAATGGCTTCTCTCTTGGACTTCTTTGAAAACACACCACTGGTTGAACCACTGGTGCACCGACCTGCTGGTGTTCTCGAGAAAACTGGATCTGTTCCTCAGCCGGGAAGGAATGTGCTACTCAATACAACTCACACAATTAACAATACCATTACTCATTATTGGACATGGAGGCTCTCTCCCTTGAACCACAAGAGGGGGATACTGTCTGTAGATCAGAGAGGCCTCTCCTTTTCAATCCTTTACCCCCTAGGCCACAACAGGGGGATACTGGCCCGTCACCAGTGACACTCTCTCCTACAAATCCGTTCTCTCTTACCCTGCATGAGGGGTCTGCCTCTTCCTGGCATAAAACTGCCCATTCAGATTACACCTGAGAAAATCACACGGTCCAAAGATTGTCCACCCGTCTCGGCAGCGCCACTTAGCCGCCAGGAGATGGAGAGAATGCTTACAACCTTCTCTAATACAATCACCACTCACTGTGAAAACCAAAATGCTCGCATAGGCGCTACAAGGACTAGCCTACACCAAAGACCTGCTGAAGTGCACTGCCATCAACCCCACGCAGCTTGAAACTCTGGCACTTGACCGATCAGCTTGGAGGGACTCATGTGCCAGGTTAATCTCACAAATAAACGACAACAACCAGCAAAGACTGTCCGAGAGACGTACCCAGCGACACCAGAGGGAAGCCAGCATTCCCCAAACCTTCGGGCTCCCCTGCCCCTCCTGCGGACGGATACGGCTCACGCATCGGCCTCGACAGTCACATCAAGTGGCAAAAGCGGCAGAATCGCTGAACGCATGTTTTTTACCTATAACTAGACGATTGACATCTCCCAAGAGGCCAAGGAAAAACCTCTGCCCTGCATTTTTCATGTCAGCCTTTTATAGCGGCAGCAGGAGGCCCATTCTTGCAAAACACACCGGTAAACCTATTCATCCGCCTGGCTTTGTGTCGACGTGTCCTTGAGCAAGACACTGAAACCCAAGCTTATAGCAAAACTAGGCTAAAACTACTGCCCAACACTGTTGTTACTCAACACTGAAACAGACTGCTCCCACCACACACACATCAAAAACAACACCAATACACCCCTTGCTATGAAGGTAACAAGCTGCTTCTATATACAGCTAGAAGTAGAGTGCTTAACTGAACTTGCAGTGGATGAAAAATCTGTTGTTACTCAAAATGAATGGAACACGTTTCTAATATTCCCTTTCTTCAACACCCTAAAGTTAAAGTTGTTAAATTGGTGCTTAGTTAGCCTAACTTTACTTAATTTAGCTGGGGACCCAATGGAGCCCCCTCAAGGACCCCTGCTTTGAAAACCACTGGTGAAGACAACGACATTTCATCTACACCAGCCTCTTTTTTCACCTGGCAGTGAGGGGTTTCATAGAGTGTGTGAAGTTGATGCTCTCCCAGTTCCTCTCCCCACTGAACAGATGCTCCGTCCAACCAGCAGGTGTCACTAGTGCAGCAACAATGACCCACTCCCCTGTCAGAAAGTGAACATGAATGCATTGTATTAATTGTTTCTCTTCACCACTTTGTCTCTTGTGGTGGATTATTACCATCAGCATTCCCACTAGTAGAACCAGTGAAAAGACGTGCTGTAGACACAGACCCATTGCTGGAGACCAGTCTTATCACCAACACAAACATTTCATACTATGTAGTAAAAACTCTCGGAGAGACCAGCCTGTCACCAGCACAAACATCATATTTATGTCTAACAATCCTGGAAAGACCAGACTGTCATGAACACAAACATTTCATATAACAACTATGGAGAGACCAGCCTGTCACACAGCACAAAGTGTAATAAATAGTAGTACTGATATCAGGAGAGAAAAAAAAACATGGGGAAAAAAGTAGCCTTTAGTAGCCTAGTATTAGTACTAACAGACAGTTGCAGTAGCAATACAGTTAAACGTCTATTACACCTTTCATTTACAGGATGCAGGTTAAAGTGATTTACAAGCTTGTAACGTTAACAGAAAATGTAAATAGAAACATTAACAATTGTCATTAAAACAATATGGTATGTGTCCCAGTCACCTGGTAGAGCACATACAGTATGTGTAGGGGCCCTTTGCTGCATGTCCTTCCCCCTCTCTCTCCACTGTTGCTTTCGAATAAAGGCTTGAAAATGTCAAACAACATATCTTAACCCCCCTCCCCTTAACCCCCCACCCCCAAAACAATGTAGTAACATCGATATTGTAATGAGTGGAGACTGGACACACATTCAATCACGTTCTCCATTACAGTGAACTTAAAACTGCTAAAACACTGTAGGTTTACAGTGAACTGTAACACTAATGACTGTGTGTCAGTAACATCTGTGGTCATTCAGAACACCATTACTTAAACATAATACACATTCCCTCAAAGCATTCTTGACACATGAGCAGTGTGTTTTACATGTCAGCAGTGGTGTAAAGTAACTAAGTACATTTACTCAAGTACTGTACTAAAGTACAATTTTGAGGTACTTTTACTTTGCTGGAGTATTTCCAATTGTCAATACTTTTACTCCACTACAATTATTGAAAACTTTAGTTACTAGTTACTTTGCAGATATAAATATATTACATTATAAAACATACATTAACCACTTTAGCCCTATTTTATATCTAGGCTATTTAAAAATAGCCGATCTACAAGCTCACAACGTGTCGCATTGGAGTACTTCTACATTGCAGTATTGATACTTTTACTTAAGTAAAACATTCGAGTACTTTTTCCACCACTACATGTCAATCTTTCTGACTGCTCTGGGCAGTTGTTTCTGGTCCTCTGCCAGTTAATCTGTCCCTGGTTGAACTGGAGAGCTTCCATATATTTTAAACAAACACATGACAAGGAACTTCCTGGTCTTTTTTTTATTAAAACATTTTTTTACAAGTCATTGTTTTGGAAGGAAAATACAACTGTGGAAACAATACTTAAAAGGAAGTATTATAACAAACAGCTGACAGCTTGGAGTGTCTAATAATCTCGTGTTCCTCATAGGGTTTTCACGCACGTTTCCCTGACTTCACAGCTTGTGACTTCAGTCTTTGCTCTTTTGCTGAACAGATATAGACCGTCTGAACAGGGGACCCCCAGCGTGGACCCCCAGCGAGTCCCCAAATGGACCTTTACTGTCTGTAACTCTAAGAGTGTACACATGGAACCAAATGGACCTGTAAGGACCCATTTGGCTCAATTTGTACACTTATTTATGGGGGGTCCCTTTGTACACTTAAAGAGTTATGGGGGTCCATGCTCTAATCCACACCAAAATGTAAGTTTGAGAAGCACTGATCTAGGTGATTAGAGAACCCATGTTAATGTATACAGTGCATGTGTCAAACTCGAGGCCAGGCTTTGGTGAACGCTGCCTCTACAACAGGGTTCCCCAATTACTTTTCCCCAAGGGCCAAATTATGTCTCAGGTACCAAGCCGAGGGCCAGGGGCATTGTGATGCCGAAATGTGTTATTTTAGGCCTGGGATTCTTAAATCCTGTGTTGAGGGAAAAAATGCACTCTGGAAACAAAATAAGTTGAGAATCAACCATTTACTTAAAATATTTGGTTGTTACAGTCTGCTTGAAAAGTAATACAGATTAACAGCAGCCAGTTGTACATACTGAAAATAAAAATAAGTCCAGAATCAATAATTTACTTACTGATGTGTTTGTTAGTCTGCTTGAACATTAATACAGATATTTTTTTCCTGCTCTACAGTATAACTTGATGTATGGCAGGGTGCGTACACATTTGTTCAGGTGGTAATACAAACTTTGCTCTTGTATCAATAAACTGGTTAATGTTGGCTTTAGTTGGACAAAATGATAGAAAATGTAACAAGAAAATAATAAGTAATAATTGTGATATTTTTGAACTAAAGGAAGTCTTATCAAACCATATCAATACGGAATAATCAATACAGCCCAAATGTTCTGATGCTGGTTCCTGAATCACTGGTTGAGAAACGTGTCTACAGTATGTCCCCTAAAAAGACAAAGGTACAGATTCATATACACAGAAATCTATTTTATTATGACAGCATGTAGACTACAGTTAATTTAGTTGGACATATAATCCACAAATAACTAATCGTAACACACACTTCAACCAATATTATAGGGGGGCGCCCATAGCTCAGTGGTTAGTGAGCCCGCCTAGGGAGCCAGAGGCCCTGGTTGCCCCAGGTACGATTCCAGGCCAGGCCAGCATATGTGTCGATGAAATGAAATGTGTCCCTGAGCAAGACTCTTAACCCCTAATTGCTCACAGGCCCTCATTGGAAACAAGACCACAAGGACTTTCATGAACCGACCTGTTAAAGGAATTATCCTTATATTAACAGAAGTATTGCTGTTGTTCGCAAAACCTTTCTCATTGCATATTCACACCTGGGTAGAGCATAGAGTTAAAAACAATAGAGAGGGCACCAGAAATCCCCTCCCATCCACTTGCATTGAGTTGCTCACCCAGCGCATGAGGCGAAATCACCCCTTCTTCCGGGTTGGGAAATGTGATGGGCGTAGCCAATTTGGGGCCACTGTGACACGTTTTGCGTCACCTCGGTGCGCAGCCCCGTGCGCAAGCTCGTGAGTCAAGCCCATTGGTCGAAACCGCTTTTGCTTGTTCATGCCCCAGCCATTTTAAGCTGCAGTACCTATGAATGGCCAGCATGTCCAATGCGCTTCAATGCAACCACTGGCTTCTGGGGGCTTGGGGTAGAGACACAGACAGCACACAGACACACAGCTTGAGATTAGTCATTGTAAAAGAACAGACTGGGCTTTAACCCATTAAGACCTGAGGCCGATTCTACGAATCTCAATGGCCTAGCCCCTCCATACATTTCTGATCTGTTAAATAAGCCTCCTGCCACTAGGTTAAGATCATCCATTCAGAAACTCCTTTCAGTTCCCCCAACAAACCTCATTACCAAAGGTGACCGGGCTTTCTCCGTGGCCGCACCTATACTCTAGAATAATCTCCCTTTTCAAATCAAGATAAGCCCCACCATTGAGATTTTTAAATCCAAACTGAAGACCCACTATGCTTTTAACATAGTTTGAGGTCATTGTCTGTTGATTGTTTGTCACTGCTTTGTTTTTATTTTTTTTTGTTCTGTTATTGTTGCTACTGCTTTTTTATATGCCTTTACTTTGCTTTGTAAATAGACTAAGGTCTATTTGTTCTTGCTATTTGTTTGGAAAGCACTTTGGGTCAGCTGCTGTTGTTTTAATGTGCTATATAAATGAATTTGACTTGACTTGACGAATGGCTTCTAAAATAAGTGATTCTCAAGCCTTTGCGTGCCAAGGACCCCCACAATGATATGTATTTGGCCAGGGACCCCCCCCCCCAGAATGTTTTGGTGCCAGGGACCCCCAAGAAGAGAGGAGTTGTGTAAAACAGAATCAGAATTATGCAAGACTTTTCAAACACTTTCAAGTAAAAAAAAAAAAACGCTACATGTTGGCAGGCATTTAAACATAAACACTGAAACTGACATCATGCAGCCTGATACAAAGTATCACTGTTCTAGGCAATCTATTATAAACTAGAAAAAGTGCTCCTCGGAGCACAGGTCTCCGCCAGGTCATGTAGGCAATTGTGGCCTCCTGGTGGCGCTATAACAGGCCAATGTGAAAAGGGTGGCATTTCTTCTTAGGCCTCGCACGGCAATCGGACACTGCATTCATGATTTGAGGCATTTTGTTCAAAAAAATGTGTTTTGCTAAATTAGACCTGCTGATGGCGCTATAACAGGCCAATGTTAAAAGGGTGACATTTGCTCCTCAACGTAGTGTGAATGTGAGTGCTAAGTTTGACCGCAATCGGACGGTGCGTTCATGATTTGCGGCATTTTGTTCAAAACAAGCCACTACTGCAAACTTTAGATGTCAATCTTAGCCAATCAGGATGGAATATGAAAAATTAAACACATCCGTCTTGATCACTTGACTATAGAGATCATGTGTACCGATTTGTGTGAAATTTGGATAAAATCGGAAGGAGTAATATAAAAAAGTGTGTTTTACATAAGTCGGCCTCCTGGTGGCGCTATAAAAGGCAGATGTGAAAAATGCAGGGCAAAGGTTTTTCCTTGACCTCTAGGGAATGCGCTTGGTGCAGTTATAGGTAAAAACACGAATCGGCCTGTTATAGCGCCACCATGAGGCTGATTTAAACATGTTCAAGTGGCATTTCTTCCTCGGCATAGTGGAAATATGCATGCAAAATTTCAAGGCAATTGCATGTTGTGTTCATTATTTGAGGCATTTTGTTCAAAACGGAGCACTCCTGCAAACTTGAAGCCATTTTTAGCCAATCAGGATGGAATATGAAAAATCTGAAAGAGTCGTTTCGTTTAATGACTATAGAGATACTGTTTACCAATTTGCGGGATTTAAAATTTTTTTTGTAGGAGTACTGTCAAAAAATATGTTTTGCACAAATCGGCCTCCTGGTGGCGCTATAAAAGGGCCATGTGAAAAATTTGGGGCAGAGTTTCTGCTGTGGCATCCAGGGATTGTGTGTGCACAGTTTCACTGCGAGCAAGCCAACAGTGCCGGAGATAAGCTGTACACAGACAGAATGACGGACGGACGGACGGACGGACGGACGGACGGACGGACGGACGGACGGACGGACGGACGGACGGACGGACAGGGGGCAAAACATACTCTCTCGCCATGCCTTTCGGCCTGGCGGAGACAAGAAGATAAGATGCCTAGTCCATTTCATACCTGCATAAGACCTACCATTCTGATGCATTTAGTTTGTAAATCAACAATGTGTCATAGTTTTAAGTCCTTATCCTTCCATTACACTAACTCACACCAGGTCAGCAGTTTGTTTGACAACCAACCACCCCAATATCATCCATATGCAGTGGGAACGCCCCTTCTACTGTATGGGAACACCTTTTCATACCGTACGTCCAATACAGTGCTAATAATATTGATTGACATGACATTGACATTCATACTAGTGAGTGTTGATTGAGTGTCTGTGCCACTGTCTGTGTCACATGAGTCTCTGGTGGCCTGGGTTCCACTCCCACCGGGGACACGCTTCTTCTGTGTCCCTCCTGCACTGTGGCACCCCCAGACTCCTTGATGTTCATCTCAATGAAGAGATAGTACAAAGGAGAGACCACCGCCCAGCCTCCTTCATGGAAAACACAAAACAAAGACAAATATCTGAAATTAGATCAACCACTTCAAAGTTTATACATCATTGAGCGGGGTCCCCGGCGGTCTGTATTTTGGTCCCCTCATTTGTTTCCCACTCAACTTGTAGATCTGCTACTTTCACCAAATGTTCGCCTGCTTTTGTCAAATGTTCGCAGTCGATGGTGTAACTGGTTGTTCCCTGCCTCATCTTCTCCCAACCCTTCACCGCCTCATATATTTTTGCTCAACAAATCAAAAATAGACACGTTTATTTTTATTTTCCATTGCTGTTCTTTTTACGGACCAAATTATGAAACAAAAATAACCCCATCTAATCCTTAAGTGTTCATGGCACTTAGTCTGAACAAGGACTATTTAAGTTGATCTGGATGAGGGCATCTGGTAATTGTCGGAAACATAAATTCTTATTCTCCTGTATATATGGTGTTTTCTTTGTTTCTGAATCATAATGTGGCTGTGAGAAATTTGTTGAGGGGTTGGCATCATACTGTGTAGAATATCTAAGAACTGTAGAACTTTTTTTTTTTTTTTAAAGAACTGTAGAATTTCACTGTGTGAAGAATCCAACCACAAGAGGGAAATCATGTACCTCCAATGATAAAACATCATTGTTAAAAGGGACACTAGGCATAGCCAACCCAAGTATGGTGAGAGCGCTTGGCTTTCATTGTGTTACATGCTTAGGATAGGGATGCTCGAGTTCATGTGGCTAAGACTTTATATTAACGTTGGGTCTATAATGCATTATAACCACATTTATAATGCATTATAATGCACTTATAAATGTTTATAATTATGCATAACAACTTATAATGAAGTATTATAACTTATAATAAAATAATGTATAAGTGCTGGTCATAATGCATTATAAACTCAGTGGAACAGCACATTAGAACTACCAGGTAACACTTTATTTAAGGGTTGTGTCTATAATGCATTATAATCACATTTATAATGCATCATAATGCTTTATAATGCTTCATAACACTCGTTGTAAATGTTTATAATAAAGACAGTTTATAACTAACCAAGTTATAGTACTAGGTATAATGTGCAGTTCCACTGACCTTATAATGCATTATAACCAGCACTTATAATACGTTATAAACGTTGCTATAAGTTGTCAATCATCATTATAAACATTTATAACGGGTGTTATAATGCCTTATAAGCACATTATAAATGTGCTTATAATGCATTATGGACCCGAACTTTAAGTAAAGTGTTACCGGAATGTATATAATGCTGGCTGGACAAAATATGGTTGTGTGGTGTGTGTTGAATTTCTTTACCCATCGGGGTGTTGGTCCGGACGGGTTCTGTGAATGTGATGTCCGTGTACGTCCGAGGTATAAGGTCAAGTTCACCTCGACCTACAACACAATCACATCCCCAAGAAATTAAATCCTATTCTATATCAACAAAGTAACCCAATGTCTTTACAAACGTCATTAAGACAAATATTAGGCACCAGGAAAACACAAATGCATTGTAAAAATATATATCGTCACTGTCCGGTAGAAACCTTGTATGTCAAAAAACGTTACATTTCACACAATGGAACGAAAACTTTATGAAATAGTGAAAATAGCCGGTTTACAAGTCACAAAGCGTCACAAAGCGTCGCAGCGCGACGCTGATTTTGCTTGTCACTGTTGTATAACGAAGTAACATAAAAGGTTGAAATATGGAGATACGAGGTTTCTGCCTGACAGTGGCGATATATAAAGACTACATGTATATAAAATGTACTGTAACTAAACATGACCCCTGCTCAACCCAAAACCTTTCTATTTACTTTTTTAAAGGCCCTGAACAATCACGCAGACGTTTCCAGTTACTAATTACACCTCTAGTTTTAGACGTTAGACAGTATTGGTATTGTCTCCTTCCAGCCAGACAATAGCTGTATTCATGTCGGTGAGATCATCAACTACGCTGAATGTTTGTTTGAAACTTTGATACACCCATCCTTCCATCAATGCAGTTCTGTGTCATACACCTGGGGTTACACAACCTGGTTTTAGACATTAAATTGATGATCTGATTAAGTGCAGATTAAGTACAGAATACTGTCGGCTTCACTTTGGAGATCACAAACATTATAAGAAAGAAACCAACAGTAAGGTGTGCAGCCACTGAGCCCAGATGATACCTATGGTCCTAGAATGGTCATGTGAGTGCATGCATTAGTCAGTATACAATTAAGTTGATTTACTTTTACATCAAAATGTGATGTAAATCAAGAAAAGGGCAGGTACTGTAAAAGGAAGTAGTGGGATAGACGTGGGAGGGGAGAATGATTCACGATCGGGTGGGGTGGGGGCCGTTAGGGAGGAAGCCTTCTGGCAATGAATAATAGTCACTCTGTTGAACAATGGTGGGAAGATTATTCTTGCATTAGTCGTTTTTTTTTTATATTCAATAAGCACGACTGCACATGAGGCCATATCACTTTTTAAGAGTGTTTGAATGAGTATCAAAACATCACACTTGGTTTGGTCAAAATGTCTCCGTGATATTATGTTAACACAATTAATAACAGATACATTAAGAGAGGGAGATTTTAAGATTATAATTCATTCATTCATTTAGGTAGGACATTAAAGAGTACCAGAAATAAATTGCACATATGAACATGAATGAATGATAAATGAAATGTATCTGCATCATGTGTAACAGTATCAGAGTGATGTTGAATTAACCCATTCAATCCGGGAATGCATCTGTGTCATTTAAAATTTCTTTGGCTATAAAAAAAATAGCAGATGTACAAGCTCATAGCGTGGCACAGAGTGCCGCACTATGAGCTTGTAGATCTGCTATTTTTTGCAAATCTTTGAATATAATTTTTTAAAGCGAACATTTGTAAAATATTTTTGTTCCAGGGACCCCCTGAAGCAAAGATTTGAGTTACAAATGTTCGCTTTAAAAATATATACTGTATATTCAAAGATTTGCACACATTTTCAAGATTTTTCAAAAATAGCAGAGCTACAAGCTCATATGAGCTTGTAGCTCTGCTATTTTTTAATAGCCAAAGAAATAAAAAATGACAGAGAAATGCGTTCCCGGATTGAATGGGTTAATGTTGTCTGATTCAAAGTGTTTGTTGTGAAAGTCTCACCTCTGCGTCTTCGGCGGATTTGTGACCACATCACCAAGGAGGCAAGCGAGAGCCCTACGCAAGCCAACACAGGAAGTAGAATGTACAGGAAACGTGACGGCTCCTCCATAGAGGGCTCCTCATACGCAGACACAGCTCCGCCACGAACCACATTCTGTCCTAAAAACAATCATAATGCTACTTAGATGCAGGTGTGGTTAGATTGTAAAAGGTCAAATAATACCACAATAGGGCTGGGATATGAGACTTAAAATCAATATTAATTTCAAACTTGTGCCTGGATTTTTGAACAATTAACCCATTGAATCCAGGAACCCACTGTGTCAATTTAGACTTCTTTGGCTATTCAAAAACAGCAGATATACAAGCTCATAGTGCCACGCTATGAGGCTGTATCTGCTATTTTTGAAAAATTGTGAGAATTTGTACAAATCTTTGAATTTATATATATTTTTAAAGCAAAACATTTTTACTCATATCTTTGCTTCTGGGGGTCCCTGGAACAAAATATTTTGAGATGGGGGTCCTTGGCCAAATACATGTTATTTTGGGTTATTTGGGAGTTTTTTCAAAAAAATAAATGTTAGGATTTAGAAGACATTTGTAGAATCCCTAGAAGCAAAGATTTGAGTTACACATGTTCACTTTAAAAAATACAAATTCAAAGATTTGCACACATTTTCATGAATTTTCAAAAATAGCAGATGTGCCGCGCTATGAGCTTGTAGATCTGCTATTTTTGAAAACCTAAAGAAATCTAAAAATGACACACAGATGCGTTCCCGGTCTTAATGGGTTAATGAACGATTATTAAACGATAACATAATGAAAATAGCTGATCTACAAGGTTGTAGATCGCCTATTTTCAATATTTGTACACACCACCATTGTACAACAAAGTATATTACAGGGCTTAAAGGACCACCCATCTTCATAATGTCACTCCTCACTAATGCACATTATATTATGGTAACATTAGTGTATTCACTCTGTGTCTCAGAGGAGGGCTGCTGACAGTTCAGAAACCTGCCTACCAGTGACATCATTGGTAGGCAGGTTTGGTCATTTCAAACAATATAATATATATATTTTAATATTATTAATATTATCATTATTATTATAATATTATAATTAATGCGAGAACAGTGGCCTCAATTTCAGCACGCTAACTTTCCAGGAATAGACACTAGACAGCCTGCAGTTTCTATTAGCTTGGTTTCCCCACCGATGTAGCTCCAATCGGAACCTCTCCCTCCGCTATATAGCTCCGAGATGAGGTTCCACACAGCATGGTGCCTGTTGGGCGGGACATTTTCGAATATGTTTTAACTTCTAGCAGAGAAGAAAATCTAACTGATGGGTTGAAACAAGCGTTTAAATCGCTTATTTAGTCAGCCTATGGCCAGTCAACCCCCGTCCGCATGCGCAGTACTGCTCCCGTCGCTTAGATTTTCTTTTCCGCTAGAAGTTATCTGAGAGCAGGGGGGACGACCTTTACTTTTTAGATACGATGTGCGGAAAAGGGTAAGAATCATGCATAGTGGAAAATATTCGAAAATGTCCCGCCCAACAAGCACCGAGCTGTGTAGGACCTCACCTCGGAGCGGTAGCGGAGGGAGAGGACACAGAGTGAGTAGACAAAAATGGTATTGGTACTATATAGAGTACAGAAGTCCTGACGTCACTCGTTCATCCCCTGGTTCGTAAAGTAATGTCTCTATGGAGAATAACATTGGGTCATCTTAGAATCGTCTCATATAAGAATTGTGTTCCAAAAATAAACAAACTGTCTCGGCGATATTGTCAGGGAGGTGGTTCTGTATCGTTTATGATAGTCAGTCACTTATATTTGATACAGTCTGTTTCTGGCGAAAATGTAACTAATTCGGTGAAAGTAACATTAGCGTTTTCTCACTGCCAGTTGATGCTTCATATCCATAAGAGTCAAACTGCTGGGGTCATTTGTTTATTTTTGCAACACAGTTCTTATTTGACGCGATATTAAAGACGTCTATGGGGATTCAGAACGGGGGTGGAAAACCGCGAACCAGGTAGGATGTGTAAATTACGTCAGACTTCGGTGCTCTATTATAATGAGCATTAGTGATGACCATTTACAAAAAATTGTAATGAACCCATCTCCTTGATTATTATAAGTCGTAATTGGTTCTAAATATCGGTGTGTGCTTTATTTACGAATATATATTTTTCAAATAGAGTGCTGTGTCACCTGTCACATCCATCCAGCTCTCTGGTGACTCTCCAAGGTCAGAGATGTTACACCTGTAGAATCCTTCATCAGACTTGGAGACATTGTGGATGGTCATCTGTCCTGTGGACTCAGTCCTGATGAGGGATCCATCTTTATAGAAACCAGCTGGGAGGTCAGAGGATGGTTCACCAGTTGTATTGTCTTTGTACAAGCAGCGGAGCGTGACATCACTTCCCTCTGTCAGAGGTAGTACAGGACTCTCTAGGATCACATCTCCATCTGAAACACAGTTGAGCTGGTCTCTCAATCAAAACATTTCTCCATTGAAAAGCTAAACATGTAAAATAAAAATAAAAAAGGCAAAGTTGTTACAGAAAATTAGAGACTGGGTCAAATGTACCAGTAAGCTATGTCAACAAGTATCAGACTCAAATGTATTGTCACAGCACGCGCTTACATATGTAAAAGAGTGGGTGAAATGATGTTTCTGTACGAGCTCGCAACATTGCAGTCACAGGAAAAGGTGCAATAGGGAAGAGAATGATTGAATGATGTGAATGACAGAAATGATTCTCTTCAGCATTTAGAAATAGCAGCAGGTACATGAAATCACAGTTTGATGTGAATGGTTAAAATGACATGGATAAATATGAAAAACACAGAGCATCAGGTAAAAATTAAGAAAAATATACATTTTAGTTTTAAGGCATTAAGATCGGGGGAAGGGAACGTAATTTTAAGATGTCTTTGGCTATTCAAAAATAGCAGATATACAAGCTCATAGCGCCGCATCGAGTGCTTGGGCGATCTGCTATTTTTTTTTAAATTGTGGAAAATGTGTGCAAATCTTTGAATATATATACAGTATATACATTTTTAACTCAAATCTTTGCTTCTGGGGTCCCTGGACCAACATATTTTGAGATGGGGTTAGGGATAGCCCTATTTTATACATAGGCTATTTGAAAATAGCCGATCTACAAGCTAGTACTTTTACTTTTGGTACTTTAAGTATATTTTGAAGCCAATGCTTTTGTACTTTTACTCAAGTAACATTTTGAACACAGGCCTTTTACTTGTAACAGAGTATTTCTACATTGCAGTATTAATACTTTTACTTAAGTAGAAAATGTGAGTAATTTTTTCCACCACTGCTTGAATGGCATTCTGCACCACCCTGGACTGCAGACAGATACAGAGGGTGGTGCACACCAGTATTGCTTTTCCCAAAATCCAATTTACTTGGTAACGTTTCGAGCCACCAGGCTCTTCTTCAGACCGTCACACAAAGTGTAGACAGTCCTTTTTAAACAGCGTGAAAAATGACTGTCTATACTACCTATACTATACACTTATACTGTATATTTGCACCTGTTGTACATTTGACTACGTACAGTAACCGTACCATTCTTAAACAGGTTTATGCACATTTCTACAAATACCTTCTAGATCAGTAATTCACACATTTTCATCATTTTTCTAAAATGTTCAAAAATAGCAGATGTACAAGCTCACAGCGCGGCACAGAGTGGCGCGCTGTGAGCTTGTATATCTGCAATTTTTTAATAGGCAACGCAAGAATTTAAAATGACACAGATGCTTTCCCGGTTTTGATGGGTTAACATTGTAACTGCAGTCGTAGGAAGCATGCACAAAATACTTTCACCCATAACTTTATAATTGGTGTAAATTTGTGATGTGACGATACATTTGATTTTGTGTTAGAGAATTATTATTGACATTTTTTAATGGACCTACCAGTCACAGTGATGTTGACAGCATGGGTGCATGTTCCCTGTGCAGATTCACACCAGTACTCTCCAGTATCTTCAGAGTACAGGTCTTGGATAACACACTGGGACATGTTTATTTTCCCCCAGTTAGAGGAACACTCAGAAATGTTCCCGTTGAATGAAACATTCCTCTTTGCGGTGAAGTTCCCCTGGACTTCACAGCTCAGCCTGAGAGACTCATACTCAAACATCTGAGTTCTGTTTGGAGTGATGGTCAGAAAGGCTGAAGAGACAGAGATTGGAGGGAGGAAACAAAGACAGAGAAGAACACATGAATGTTCTGAAAACCTGACAACTACAAGCCAATTTTTCAAAGTCCAGTGTCCATTCAAGTCAAGCAGATATTGAATTCAAAGAGGACATATGTTTAACACTCAGGGCAATAAATTAATCCATGCATGCATATTTGCATACACATATATAAATAAATACACAAACACACTACTCACATGCTATAGTGCAGAACGCTGCTGTCTCCATGTTGCATGTTTGGGGTCTGGAGGTGAAAACACAACTTCCTGTAATGTTGTGTAGAATGAGCAGACAGGATCTGCCACCGCATTTCATGTCCTTTATCTCCTCCTTCTGTTTCAACCTACACACAAACACACAGCACATAGATTATGGCATTTGTCATTGCTTGAGTTGATGACAGGATGAATGCCAGAGAAATCAACACACTTATTAATTCATTAATTTGATCAACCAGATAAACTCTCAGTGGTTCTTTTCAGGCTGCGACCACCCCATTTTTTTAAATTAAAATCAAGACACCCAAGACAAGCACTTGGAATTGTAGGTTGAGGCATTACATTTTGTTTGACTCCTTCACGGATAAATATTGTGAAAATAGCTGATTGGCTATTTTCACAATTGTTGCTAATTTCTCGGGTAATATTTCACAATTTTGTAGATCTGCTATTTTTTTTACATTTGTGCAAGTATTATATATATTTTTAAAGGGAACAAAATATTTTCAGATGGCGGTCCGCCAATTTTGGGGGTGTTTGACATGAAACAGTTTGAGAACCACTGATATTATAGCAACATACGTTTTTCAGAAAACTGTTAGGATTTAGAAGACATTTGTAGATGCGTTCCCGGATTTAGTGGGTTAACACATCTGGCTCTCAGTGGTTCAATACAAGCAAAGCCGGCTTTGGAATAGTGTGGTAAGTAGTGCCCTAGCCCTGGTCCAGAGCGTTAGTGAGTTCTCTCTAACGCCCTGCCAGGCGCTCGGCTCTGCTCGTAGACAAGGAATTCCCCTACGAGGACTCCAACTGTAGTAACAATAAGAAGCCTCTCAGCACCCCACCTTCTCTGTAAAATACACTTTTTGGTTTTGTTTATTTTTTACTACAGTTGGAGCCCTCGCAGGGCAGTGGAATTCCTTGTCTATGAGCGCCTGGCAGGGCGTTGGAGAGAACTCACTAATGCTCTGGACCAGGGCTAGTGAGTCCACAGGGATACTTAGGCTGCTAGTTTGACCACTTCAAATGCTCTAATCTTACAATAATAACCGAAAATAGCCTATCTACAAGCTCTCAATGCGTCACAGACGCATTGAGAGCTTGTTGATCGGCTATTTTCGCTGCACAACATGCTTCCATATAGAAGACATGCCGGCTTCTGTGGAATCCAAATGGCTGAAATCAGTCGTGGCGACTGAGAACACGGTTACTTGTTCTGGACTTTTCTATACAACCCTCCCACCGTTCTTTCAATATTCAAGTTAACACAAGTTAACTACTATCTATTTAATCCATCATTCCTGTCACTTGCTTCATCACAATCTGACGATGCATGACCATGTGAACGAGATGTTCTTACAGTTTCTTTCGCCGGTATCGTCGGCGCTCCCTTTAATCAGCCCCCACATCCACAACCGACCGATACATTTTGAAATCGGGACTTTCATGGCCTTAACCCATTCAATCCGGGAACGCATCTCTGTCAATTTAGATTTCTTTGGCTATTAAAAAATTGCAGATCTACAAGCTCATTGCGCTGCACTATGAGCTTGTAGATCTGCTATTTTTGAAAAATCGTGAAAATTTGTACAAATCTTTGAATATATATATATTTTTTAAAGCGAACATTTTAAACTCAAATTTAGCTTCTGGGGGGGTCCCTGGAACAAAACATTTTGAGATGGGCATCCGTGGCCAAATACATATATAAAATGTTTTCTAAATCCTAACAGTATGTTGCTATATCAGTGGTGCTCCAACTTTTTCATGTCAAGGACCCCCAAAATGATATGTATCATCAAAGATTTGCACACATGTTCCCGATTTTTCAAAAAAATTGCAGATCTACAAGCTCATAGCGCGGCATGAGCTTGTATATCTGCTATTTTTTAATAGCCAAAGTGTGAAATAATGCTTTTTAGCTCAAATAAAAAATAAAAAAATTACACAGATGCGTTCCAGGTCTCAATGAGTTAACACCCATCTTTCCCAACAGCTTTTGCACAGAAGGTCTTGTGATGCATCATTTCGTCCAGGTGGGGACCAATCTCATGAGACTGATTGAAAGGTAATTTGTTGCAACCCAAGTCAAGTCAACCAAACACATGCGGTTCACATGGCTCGAACTCAAGTGACTAGATGAGGAAAGGAGAGCGATGGGGATGCTGCACTAACAAGTTAACGCTGAGTCATCTCCAATCTGATCCGTTCATATGTCATTTCATATCCAGCTTGTAACTTAATGAGCGTAGCTTGATGCCACGCCACATCAACTCACAACTCATATTTTCCCACAATAGCTGAACTGTTTTCCCTGTTCCTTCTTTCTATCTCTATTCTTATTTACTTTCCTGAAAACTACAAACGATATGAGATTGTTCAAAAAAGAAGTTCACCAACTTTCTTTACAAAGAACATTGATTGTGACATATGACAATCAAGTTGAATTATTGAGTCGAGTTGTGACGCCCATTAATGATTGTTCTGTGCCTGAAAGATGTTTCTTGATAAATAAGAAATACATTTTTCTTTCACATTGGTTGGTGGGTCTGTAGCATGTTTTACTTACTTGGTTTGAGTTTGTGCTGTATTAAAGAGCTAGTCATCTTGGAATGTGTGGGTAGATTTTTCCACCATTTGTCCTGGACGGTACACCCTGCGTGCCACTGGCCGCAGAGAGCGACAGATATACAGTGCGATATACAGTACAGTGCTTTACTCTTAATTTAGGAGGAAGTTAAGTTTGGAAAGGCCAGATGTGAAACGGGGAGGACATAAAAATGGGAACATTGTGCACATTCAATGAAAGTGGCAAGTTAGCAAAATCAGGATGATTAACATTAAAACCGGGAAAGCATCTGTGGCATTTTAGACTTTTGCGTTAGCTATAAAAAAAATATAGCAGATATACACTCACAGCGCGTCACTTTGTGCCACACTGTGAGCTTGTACAATCTGCTATTTTTGAACATTTTTATACAATCTTGAAAGTGTGAGAACTACTGATTTAGAAGGCATTTGTAGAATCGGCCTCAGTTCTGGTGGTCCGCACACACAACAATTGAGAACCAGTGATCTTATCTATACTGTGTGGGTCCATCTTGGACCTGATACATTTATAGCCTAATGCTTCACAGAATTGGGGTTCTGTTAACGTTTCCTGTAGTTGTTTTGTCAGAGACTATTTCATGAACACTGATCCTTATTAAGAATGTGGATCCCCTGGGCTGTTTCTGCATGAGCAAGCAGTCTGGAACTTCACCACCAAATAAGTATACTGCACAAAGGTGTCATTAATATTAAATATTTCATGAATCTGTACAGACTAACTTGGGACGCCATTTGTTCCATCTGGGCAATGAAGGTTTGTAAGTCATTGAAAGCCAACTTACTGACGGTGTGTCCAAAGCATAATACGGAATATAGAGACTCATTTATCATTTTTCGTGGCATCTGGACACATTGTTACAGATGACGGTGGCTGGTCATCAAAAAGATCCGCCCTGCTCAACATCACTCTCGGAATCAGCTCCCTAGTGTGACAGAAAATAAGCATTCAGAAAGACTTAAACCGTTCCAATTGACTTTGGTGCACATCAACAGCTTACTTGCGCTGTTGGCATACCTGAGACAATGGAGTTTGGTGTCTAGAAGATCCGCCCTGTTCGACATCACTCTTGGCATCATCTTCCTAGTGTGAGCAGAAAACTAGGAATATAGGAATACATAAAAATGGCATTAATAATTGTTAAAGTGCAGCTACAAGTTAGTAAAATAATAATGTAAATAGTACAGTAGGAGGATAAAACAATCAACTGAAGAATTCAAACTAATTGATGACTGTAAATGACATATCATCATGTGATAAATTACATGGCATCGTATCGGAATGGCACAGACTGACATACTCACCGATACCAGCATTGTAGGCAGTATCGGCAGCTTTTCTGATACTGGTATTGGTATTGGAACAGCTCTACGTATGCGCTCATTGAAGGAAGTGTGCATGAATGACATCCTGCCAAGTACAATGATGGTGTAAATCTCATGGATAATTGAGATATTTCACTAAAAATACATGTTTTCTGCAACAACGTTCAAATAGATTTGATTCTATATGACAAGAGCTGACCCCAGGTCACAGCAATGAATTAGTGGGTGAGTAAACACAGGGCTATAAATGAGAATAAATCCCTCCACTAAATTATATTGAGTGTTCTATGGCTGCATTATTTATGACACATGTATTACAGTGTATGGAATATCAGCTATTCTAGGGCTTGGATTTTATAAGCATCATATACACCGAAATATACAAAACTGTCTGTTCACTACTCTTATAAAGCAATATAGAAATATAAAAAACATCTGCCCACAAATCATACAAACATTGGTGTAAACTAAGTACATTTACTCAAGTACTGTACTTAAGTACAAATTTGAGGTATTTTTTACTTTACTGGAGTATTTCCAATTTTCAGTACTTTTACTTCTACTCCACTACATCTCAGAGGCAAATATTGTAGTTTCCACTACAATTATAAAAAAAACTTTAGTTACTAATTACTTTGTAGATTTTGATTATTATTACAAAACATTGTTAAATCATGCATTAACCACTTCAGACTTAAATGCATTTCAGGCCATTTGAAAATAGCAGATCTATAAGCTCACAATGCGTCACAATGCGACACATTGTGAGCTTGTAGGTCTGCTATTGTCAAAAGATTTGTACACAATTTATACATTTGAAAACATTCTGCATAATGAGTACTTTCTACTTTTTGCACTTTACGTACATTTTGATACCATTACTTTTGTACTTTTACTCAAGTACATTTTGATTACTTTTACTTAAAAAAACGTAAAAGAGTAATTCTACATTGCAGTATTGATAATTTTGCTTAAGTAAAAAACTGAGAGTACTTTTTCCACCACAGCATATAAAATTAAATATGAGTAGTGTTCAGGATTCCAGCATTGAAAATGTACACAATCATGTTAATGTGTTCATCTCATCTATATATCTATATCTATATTCAAAGGTTTGCACAAATGTTCACGATTTTTCAAAAATAGCAGATCTACAAGCTATGAGCTTGTAGATCTGCTATTTTTGAATAGCCGAAGTATAAAAGGTTAAAGTGGTTAACATTATTGTGATGCTATATTAACACATTTTGTTGGGGACCCCCTGGAACTCTCCCAAGGACCCCTGGGGGTCACCGGACCCCACTTTGAGAACCGATAATGCTCTAAACTTTCACGTTTATTAAACTCGACACTGTGACTGAACTGAACGCTCAAATGCATGAACAAATAGCATCACATTCATGCTACATAAATAAAGTTTGAACTTTAGGAGATAGTTGTGTTATTTTCACAATGTACTGACCTGACAAACAGACAGAATGTTGACATGAAAGTTAGTGTGTTCAGAGTAACTGCGTTACAAGATCTGAAAACTACTCTGGATCAGTGTTGCCAGGTTTGGCGAGAAAAGACAAGCAACCAGGTCCATGAAAACAACTGTTTTTAAAAAAATGTGGAATATTTTTTGAAACATTTTAACAACACAAATCTTGAATTTGGGGGTCATTGGCACAAATACATATTTATCTGGGGTCCTGGACATGAACATTTGAGTGGTTTAAACAACATTAGGAAACAAGCCCAAATAAGTAACTACCATAGAAGTAACTACCATAGAGGTATAATATAACGGTAACTACACTTTAGAAACAAGCCCAAAAAGGTCGCTTATAATGAGCAGACATGGCAACACCAAAGTCCACCCCTTAAGGAACCTCGGGTGCAACAACACCTACTGAGCACATTGGTTCCTAGTGTGTGTGTGTGTGTGTGAGAGAGAGAGCGAGAGAGCGAGAGCGTCACGCTTTGAAGGCTGAAGCTGCAGAACACTCAGGTAAGAGATTATTAATAATGCAATAAA
The DNA here is from genome assembly GCF_963280865.1 of Gymnoscopelus braueri. Lineage (NCBI taxonomy): Eukaryota > Metazoa > Chordata > Actinopteri > Myctophiformes > Myctophidae > Gymnoscopelus > Gymnoscopelus braueri. The sequence goes on along the minus strand of NC_137620.1, from coordinate 11,840,232 downwards.
TCAGATTAGACATAATCGACTGATTATTCAATTTCAATGATACTTTTATAAAACGCTAAAAGTGTTCTCCACCTAAAGTGAGTTTATAGTTCAGATTTATTTGACATTAGTTTTTGTTATTGAATTCTGACGTTATAGTGTCAATTACTTGTTTACATTATACTACTGGCTAAAGTTATGTAAAGTAATGTAGGAACGTGTTTAAAGAAAATCATCATTATGGTGGTTTGTGGCATAATCTCAGACACCACAACAATATCTGTACAATCTATAGGCTATGTATGGTACTACTACACAGCTGAATGATTATTAATCAAATATAACAGCTCAGGTTATGGCTATATTTAAATGACAAGAGATACCATGACATCATGGTGGTGTTCCTCAAGGAAGTATACTAGGACCTTTACTGTTCCTGATATATGTGAATGATATGTCTTCAGCTTGCGACTGCAAACTGTTCCTGTTCGCAGATGACTCGGCTCTGCTGGCCTCGGACAGGGACAGGCTGCAGGTTGAGAAAACTCTCAGCACTGAACTCAACAAGATCTGCATCTGGCTCTCCGACAACAAACTCTCATTACACCTGGGTAAAACTGAATCCATCCTCTTTGGGTCCAGTCCTAACCTTAGCAAGGCTGAGAGTTTCACGATCAAAGTGGGTGATAATATTATCACAAGAAAGGAGGAAATTACCTACCTGGGTTCCATCTTGGAGGCAAACCTCTCCGTAACAAAAACGCCGAAAAAGTGATCAAAAAGGTCAACCAAACAACACGCTATTTGTGCAGGATTGATCGTCTAGTCAGTAAGAATACTCTGAAGATTCTTGCAGGGGCCCTCATACAAGGTCATTATGATTATGCATGCACTTCATGGTATCACAACACCTCCATGGCCTTAAAAACAAGGCTCCAAACATCCCAAAACAAACTTGTAAGGCTACTTCTTGGCCTCAATCACAAAACCCATCTAACCCCTGCTCATTTTGCTAGGATTGGATGGCTTAGGGTTGAGGACAGAGTACAGCAACTTGCAATGGGCCTGGTCTTCAAGATACACCACAACATTGGGATCCCCCTGTATTTGTCAAAATACTTCCAAAATGTTAATGAAGTCCATGATCATAACACCAGAGGCAGCTCCACAAATCATGTTCAACCCAGATTTGGCTCAACAAAAGGGAATGAACTCGTTCTCATGCTATTCATCAAAAATGTGGAATGCCCTACCAAAAGGAGTAAAGGAGTGTAAAACCCTACTGTTATGGCCTGGCTCCAAGGCCACAACAAAAAAGGGGAACGAGACGGAGGTATGCCAAAAACCCTCCAACCCATAGACTGTATACGCTCCAACCCAGCACTGCAATGGAATGTTAAAGGTTTAATGACATTCACTTTTACACCACATTCAAAGTCTTTGTCCTGGTCCTTCAAAAGTGTACAAAAAGTTTTAAGTGAAAATTCCATTCCAGTGATCAATGGCAGGTGTTTTTCTCTCACATTTCTAAAGCCTTTTCAACTGCAATGAAAAAATAAATCTTTGCCTGCGGGTGTCGCTGGTGAGGGATTTTGCCTGTCAATCATCGCCTCTGCTCCGCCCCCCCCCCCAAAGGAAAGGATAGGGGCGGGGAGGGGCGAGGAGGAGAGTGGGCGGGATTATTCGACAGTGACCTCACTGTCGAAGGGCCAAGCTCAGATTACTTTTCAGCCTAATTATTCAGAAAACCCCAGACCACAGAAAATCCACTGAATGTTTTAAGTTCAGGTTTTTTGGGTGTAATTGAGGTCATAAAACCCCAAATAAAACATTGAAAATAAAAAAAGTGAAAATGAATGTCATGATACCTTTAAAGGAACACACACACATAACCCTATAGCAAAGGCCATGGGGGCCGTCACACCCCCCCCCCCCTTCAAAACAGGGTCCCACAGGGAACCCTGGCCCAAACTTTGTGCTATAACTAAATCAACCTACATTGAATGTGCAAATATTTACAAAAAATGAACCCCATTTTAAACTAACCCAATTCACATCTCCATTCTGCTTCAGCCCCACCCCACCTCAGCAACTGGTACCTTGGAGCCTTTAAGAGAAAGGTTAAGGCCTATGCAAAACAGATTATGAACACAGAATTAATTCATGGGTCCCTAAATAAAGCATCCACATAATTCTCTTTCCAATGACCTTTTCCGTGTTTTTCCTTCCTGTGTGCATTACAAATGCAGACAGGATGAAAATAACTCCATGGTGTATTCTGCACCTGTGGCTGTGACCCACAGACACAAAGTTTCACAAAGTTGCCATGACTTTTGCGTCCATCACGCTTCGGCAACGTCATGACATCTTTTGAGCTGAAAACACGCCGCTCAAAGCCACGGTCACACAAATCTGTCCCCTCAACTTTAGCAGCTTTGGGCTGAGAAATTTCCAAATTGGGGACCAAATAAGCCACTTTGATGGGTTGACTTTGTTTTTCAGTGTTTTGACCAGTACTACCGACTTTGATGTACATTGCCACGCTTCTTTTCACACGGGGCCAAAAGAACTTTTTCAAAACCTCATCATAAGTTTTACGCACTCCCATATGCCCCGACTCATAGTGAGCAATGCGCAAAACTGACTCCTGAAATTTGGAAGGGATGACAATTTGGAAAATTGGGTCTCCAATGAACCCTTGGCCCTTCGGCACACACTTGCGCAGTAGTACTCCATTCTCAATGAAGTACCCCTGTGCATGATTTTTCACCTCCTTTTTGGGGAGAACAAGATTGAACAGCTCCTTCAGTGTGGGATCGGCTTTCTGCTCCCTCACCAACTCCGAGTGTGAAATAGACCTAGGAAGGTTGCAGAGATATTCATTTTCATCCTGGTGCTTCCTATCCTCAACAGCTTTTTGTACAGGTTGAACAACAGACTGATCAGTAAAGACCCGCTCACCTGCTCCTTTAACTGTACTTGAAATTGCAACTGCAACAACTCTTTCTGCTGCTCAAAAGTCAAGACAGCCACAGATGGTACTGGTACACTCTCCTTAACCTCAGCCTGCACAGTTACTGTCGGAGGTGGGGTCAACACCTTTTGCTCATATAAGCTGTCCATAATCATGGCTTTGATATGGTCCTTCCTGGACCTTTTATCGCCAATTTCAATTGCATAATGCTCTGCAATTAAAATGAGCTGATCTTTGGTGCAGGCACCTAACCCCTCCTCCGACGGAGCCAAGAAAAAAAATCAGTAACCTCCATTACTTTTTTTTTTTTTTTTTTTACTTTTGAAAAAAATCCAAAAAAAAAAAAAACAATACCAAATTAAACCAAAAACCTCTAGTGACAAAAGAACGCAACAGACACAAATCAATTAAATTGAGCCTCCCCACTGACTGCCTATACCAAAAACTTATCTAACTGCGCTCTAGTCTTCAGAGGGTTTCTGCGCCCGGGTACTTATGCACCAAAACCCACTAGTGTGGAAAAAGCGACCAGCAAGCTGGCAACCCCCCATGACTAGGGACATGCTCCCAGCCACTTTCACCCCCACACTACTTTTTTACCCGCACACGAATCCCAAGGGGAAACGCGCTATTCCTACCTGAGTTGGCTCAATAAAACCGATTTGCAAGAAAACTATACTTACGCTCTTATGTCACCAGACCTTTAACAAATTCTCCGACCTCCGATCGCTCCCCAAAGAATGCCGGTAGGGAATCCCCAGTACTGACGTCACCAGCGGCTTTCCCAATTCCCACGGCCCCACCCCCCTGCTGCCACCAAGGGTAGGTGCGAACCTGAACTCTGCTTGTTGAACACAAGCAAACTAAACTACAATAGGCCTACTCAAACTTTGTAGTTTACTAAATTTTTCCGTTTTAGACGAGCCCCCATTTGTTATGGCCTGGCTCCAAGGCCACAACAAAAAAGGGGAACGAGACGGAGGTATGCCAAAAATAAGTGCTTTTTATTAATGAATGATTTTAAATGATCAAAAGATAAAGCAACTGGATTCAACTGAACATAATTAAATGATTTCAACTGAGCATAATCAAAATAACATAAGCAGACAGTGCTCTTCGGTGTGACCGCTCCAGCGGCCTCAGGAGGACTGAAGACAGAGAACTGTTGTAGAGTGGGGCTTTTATAGAGTGAGGAGACAATTGGCCAGGTGTCTCCCCTTCCACTGATCATCTCAGCCTCCACCCGGCCTCCAACCCATAGACTGTATACGCTCCAACCCAGCACTGCAATGGAATGTTAAAGGAACACACACACATAACCCTATAGCAAAGGCCATGGGGGCCGTCACACTACTCACTTTCAAAACTGCCCTAAAGATACACCTTCAGGAGGCTGCAATTAAAAAATGGCCCCTGTCCAAGTCCTAACCTACCCCCCTACCCCCCCCTCTCTTTTCTTTTTGTACATATTTTTCACTCTTCATACCAGTAACCTGTAAACTGATTGTATGACATTCTGTATGTCTGTCTCTTATGTCATCATGATTTGTGTGCATGGGGTTCTCATCTTAAACAAGCTCAGTGCTTAATGAGATTTCCAGTTTAGTAGACCTTGTATTGTGAATTTGTACTTCCATGTACTGTTATGTACTATTCTGTACGGTATCAAGAAGACTCACTCCAAAACCAATTGCTCACCCCATTGCTAGGAAAACTCACTCCGGAAAACTCACCCCACAGGGTAGGAAAACTCACCCCCAAGATTTTCGGGGGTAGGAAAACTCACCCCAGGACCTGAGAAAACTCACTCCGGAAAACTCACCCCAATGGTTTTTAACTTTGTGAGCTTTCCATTTTCACAGAATGCTTGGGGTAAAACTTTTTCAGTCATCCGCGGACTTCTTTTTTTCGCCGATAAAGTATAGTTTTGGACCATGACGGAGGCGCGCCGACTCAGCAGACCTTGAGGCTGAGGAGTTGCGCCCGAGCGCCTCCAGGCGCGAGTGCCCGCAACGACCAGCCGATGGTCTGCTAGTCGAATCAGCGCCGTCCGAGTTATGTACCGATAGGGACAGAATAGTAAATATTTTTGGTGGGGACTGCGTTTGCCCCACTGACTGCGTTTGCCCCACTCACTGCGTTTGCCCCACTGACTGCGTTTGCCCCAACTGCCACTCAAAGTGACTACTGGCCAATCACAGTGCGTCTCCCCCGGGGTGAGTTTTCCTACCCCCGGGGTGAGTGTTCCGGAGTGAGTTTTCTCAGGTCCTGGGGTGAGTTTACCCACCCCCCGGGGTGAGTGTTCCTAGCTCCGGGGTGAGTTTTCCTTTTTGAGTTGGGGTGAGTTGGTTTTGGAGTGAGTCTTCTTGTATTCCATCTGCATTCACATATAATACAAACTTTGTGCTACATGTACTATTCTCATGTCTTACTAAATAAGTACATCAATCAATCAATCATGGCAAGCTAACAAAACGCGTTGTCATGGTGACAAATATGATCATCTGCATTCACATCACTTGATTATATAAACTTTGTGCTACATCATGGTCCATGATGTAGCACAAAGTTTGTATTATATGTGAATGCAGATGCATCATAGATATTTGTAACCATGACGACGCGTTTTGTTAACTTGCCATGTCCTCTTATTATAAGCTATAGCTTGGGCTTGTTTTTCGGTGAAGTTGCTTATAAATTACTGGTAGCTGTGGGTTGAAGGGTTTTGGGCTTGTTTCTAAAGTGTAGTTGTTTATTTGGGCGTTTCTAAAGTGTTTGTTAACTTGCCATGTCCGCTTATTATAAGGTACCTTGGGCTTGTTTTTTGTTGAAGTTGCTTATAAATTACTGGTAGCTGCTGCGGGCAGCGGGTTTGGGCTTGTTTCTAAAATGTAGTTGCTTTGGGCTTGTTTCTAAAGTGTAGTTGCAATTACTTGGGCCCCCGTATCAGATTTGTGTTGTTAAAACATGTTTCGCAAAAATATCCAATGCTTATTTCTCTCGCAAAATCTGGCAACACTGCTACAGGAGGAGGAGCTATCCTGGACAGAACAGTTATTAAAAGAAGACAGACTTTAATGTTAACCAGTTGATCATCAAGGCGTTTATTCTTCATTAAAGAAACAACTGAAAGGAATCACTGGAAGTTGTGTTTGGTTGTTGTTGTTTTTCAACTACATGGACGTGGATTCAACCTGGGGTTTTATTACACAGAAGTTTAATAAAGTCTCGTTCCTTTGTCTGCTGCTTCTGACGCTCGTTCAAGGTAATTTACTCACTGATCACTGTAACTATTATTATTATAGTCTCATTTATTTACATTAGTCTCTTAGAAGTAGATGCTGTCCTTTTGAACAGGACATGCATGCGTCCTGTTGTGTAAAAAGTACTCAAAATGTTCACTTAGGTAAAAGTATCAATACTGCAATGTGGAAATACTCAAAAATGTAGGCTACTTGAGTAAAAGTACAAAGGTATTGGTATTGTCAAAGTAATTTTGAAATGTAGTGAACATTTGTGAAGAACTGCTAGTTAATGTAATTATGTCTGAGTGGAATACACTCCTCTCATTCTTTAGTATTTGCTATATCTGTTGTAGACTCCTTGGCTCCTGAACATTTGCATTTCTTTTGTTACTATGCTAGTTTGTGGTTGGGTTGCAGGAGAAAAGGTGTTGGCTAGGTATGTCTGTATACAGAAGGGGTTTCCTTTGATGAGTGGGGTATTTAAGCCTGAGGCAGTCAGTATGTCCTTTGAGTTCATACTGCTGGCTGTTCCATACATTTCTTGTCCTGCTGAATTGTAAGTTTGAGGCTCCTTTTTGATATCAGAAATATATCACCAATTCTTCTAAAACTGTGAATTTGTCTGTGCCTTATTTTGTCTATTCTGTTTGACTGAGTTCCCATTCAGATTCTGCCTAGACAGTATCAAAATGTACTTAATGTACCAAAAGTAGAAGGTACTCATTATGCAGAATGTCCCATTTCACAAGTTTTCAAATGTATAAAAATCTTTTGAAAATAGCAGAGCTTGTAGATCTGCTATTTTCAAATGGCTGAACTGTATATAGGGCTGAAGTGGGTAATGTATGTTTTGTAATTATATAATAATCAAAATATACAAAGCAACTAGTAACTAAAGTTTTTATATAAATGTAATAGAGTAAAAGAAAAGTATAATATTTGGATCTTAGATGCAGTGGAGGAGAAGACTGAAAATCGAGTAGCCTACTCCAGTAAAGTAAAAATATTTCAAAATTGTACTTAAGTACAGTACTTGAGTAAATCTACAAAATGTACAACATTATAATTGTAATGTAGTTAGTTTCCCATGTGTGTCACATATTCTAAGTCATTGATTTAGGTCCAGTAACGAGTCTAACGACATTAAAAACTTTACGACTTTCAACGTGTTGTTTTGTTTTGCCGTTTCTATGACGACGCTTAAACATAACATCTGCCTCCCTCTGGTGGAATAACTGTACTGCTAACCCCCCAAAAAATGAAATAATCTTAGATACTTGGGTAGTACTATCAGTGTCAGTGGTGGAAAAAGTACTCACACTTTTTTACTTAAGTAAAAGTATCAATTCTGCAATGTCGTAATAATACTCTGTTACAAGTAATAGTATGAAATTCAATATTTACTTGAGTAAAAGTACAAACGTATTGTTATCAAAAATGTACTTAAAGTACCAAAAGTAGAAAGTACTCATTATGCAGAATGTCCCATTTCACAAGTTTTCAAATGTATAAAATGTAGCAATCTTTTGAAGCGACGCATTGTGTGCTTGTATATTGGCTATTTTCAAATGGCTGAAATGTATAGGGCTGAAGTGGTTAATGTATGTTTTGTTATAATAATCAAAATTAGGGGTGTAACGATACATTTTAACAATGATTCGACACGTATCACGATACATGAACGATACAGGACAGGTTAATTTAGAACGATACAATTCGATTCAATGATATAAAATCGATTTATTTAACTATTTATTTACCCAAAAATTCTGTGTGAAAAATAAATACCTGGATACTGGATATAAACCCCTCTTTCTCTTTTTTCTTCTTAAAAGTACTTAGTATTGATAAAATTGATTATTTGCATTGCAAAACGATTCGATACGATTATTTGCATTGCAAAATGATTCGATACAATACAAAGTCAAACGATACGATATTTTACTGTTTGTATATCGATATAGTAGATCGTTGAAAATTCAAAACGATTTTTCGATGCAGTTACTATATCGTTACGCCTCTAATCAAAATCCACAAAGTAACTAGTAACTCAAGTTTTCAAATAATTGTAGTGGAGTAAAAGTACACATAATATTTCCATAACATTGAGTGCGCTGGGGAGCTTCGGCCAAGACAATACCAATTTCCACGCAAGCCCTTTGCAGCCGAATACTGTGCCCCAACCTGGTGTAGTTGCCATCAACACCGCTCTCCGGATTATATCCGGGTGCCTGAAGCCCACCCCTGTGTGCCACCTGCCTGTCCTTGCGGGAATTTCCCCGGCCGGCCTCCGGCGAGAGCCTGCTTTACCTTCAACCTGGCAAGGAAAGCCCAGATACATGACTGGCATATCCTGAGGGTAAATGAGGGGTGATACACTGCCTCGTTTTCTCATATTCTCTTTTTCTCCTCTTTGTTATCCTTTTAGCCTAAATGTTATTTAGGCTTTAAGTATTCAATCAACCAATCAAAATAAAAAACTATGCTTTCCACAGGTACTGGTGCGAGGTTAGTCCTGTCTAAAATAAACGACAACAAGACTGACTTTGTTCATCAACAGGAGAACATTGAATACTTTGTCATGGTCACCACCACCAACATTCTTTTGAACGTAAACAATATCTCTGTACACATACAGCAGGGGTGGTGTAACTTTGATGATGGAGAGGGACACTATATTTCCACACTCACTCCAGAGGGCCACATTGCATATTGTTGCTGTCGGGCAGAAACCTCTTATCTCCATATTTAGTAACTTTTTTCGTAAATTAATCTCGTACTCCGCCATTCTATGTCACACAAAAGTAACAAAAATAGCTGATCTACAAGCTCAAAATGCGTCGCATTGCGATGCGTTTTGAGCTTGTAGATCTGCAATTTGTTCTACTTTTGGAATTGGAAATCCGGATTCTTTTTTGGTATTTTTGAATTAGAATCCTGAAAAGTAACATTTGATTTCAAATGCATTTAGTTACACTTAAGTTAACTTTATGAACTTAAATACAAATACATTAAATACAAGTCATTAAACTAATAATATAGACGGGTCATGATTGCATGTTTGGGATTGTAACAGCTGAAATAAATATCTCTGTGTTCCGATACAAACCTGCGGGGCCGCATTAAGTGAAGGTGAGAGCTGCATGTGGCCCCCGGGCCGCCAGTTGCCCATGTATGACATACAGTATGTGTACAATTGTCCATGACTTCACTCATGTGCAATTAGGTTCAAGGTTCAAGTTTTATTAATGTCCCAGAAGAGTAATTGGGTTTACAGCCAGAGTAGTGGTTTAAAATATACAGACAGTACAGGACAACAGCAGACATGAAACACCATAGCATAAAAACATTGATCCGGGCGCATCTAGTGCAATCATCATCGTCGTCACAGTAAAGTGCAAGAGATAAAGAGATAAAGTGCTTGTTTTCATCACCATCATTATCATCATCACAAGAGAAAAAAAGGGAATTTATAGTGCCGGCATAAAGTGCTTGATCCATCGTCATCATCATCATCATCACAGTAAAGTGCAAGAGATAAAGAGATAAAGTGCTTTTTCATCATCATCATCATCATCATCACAATAAAGTGCAAAGAGATAAGATTTAAAAAAAGGGCTAAATTCAGAATATAAGGTGCCTGCATAAAGTGCTTGTTTCTTATTCACCATCACCATCAGTCACATTATCCTCTATCGGTCCCTAGCAACATTGTTTGCCCGAATTGAGGCAGGAACAAATGAGTGCTTGTATCTATTGTTTTTGATACTAGGGGCACTCAGACGTCGGCCAGATGGCAACAGCCTATATTCTGGCTCGAGTGGGTGTGCACTATCTTCTCGAATGGACCTGGTCTTCAAGAGCAGTTGTCTCTTATAGAAGGGGTCGAGGCTCTCCAGTTGGATGCCAGTGATTTTGGAGGCAGTTTTCACTATCCTTCCTAAAGAATTTTTATCCTTAATGGCGAGGTTACCATACCAACAGATGATGGAGAAGGAGATAACAGAGTGTACATAGGCACTGTAGAACAATTTCATCAAGTCTCTGTCAACATTAAATCTGGCTAGTTTCCTTAGGCAGAAAAGGCGTTGCTGTCCCTTCTTACACAGCATGTCAGTATTTACATCAAATTTCAGTTTGTTGTCAATAATCGTGCCCAGGTATTTGTAACTGGGTACGATTTCCACCGGCTGGCCACAGATATCAGTGTTCTGGGTGGGATGGGGACCACGTCTGAAGTCAATACAGAGCTCTTTTGTTTTTGAGATGTTCAGTTCAAGGAACGCGTCACTACAGCAGGACAAGAAGTCCTCTGTGACCTGACCATGTCCGACCTCGTCATTGTCTAGAAGGCTGACAATGACTGAGTCATCTGCGTATTTAATGATAAAGCGGTTGTCGTGATTACTGCGACAGTCATCCGTGTACAAAATAAACAAGAAAGCGGAAAGAACACAGCCCTGTGGCGAACCAGTGGAAGTGGACAAAAGGCTAGACATTGTGTCATTCACCCTTACACATTGGGATCCGATATATATGTAATAAACCAATTGTAAGCATCATAGTATGTCATCATTAATAATACAGAGCCTTCTCGCTACACCAGATTACATAATTAATAGCCAGTGTGGTGGGTGAATGTACCTGTTCTACAGTAGGAATTATTACTCATGGTAAATTATTATTATTCTTTCTCCACTCAGGGCAATCTCTTGTGGCTGGTCCGTCCCGGCCAATCGTGGCTGTGATCGGTGATGACATCGTCCTGCCTTGCTACCTGGTGCCTCCGCGTGACGTAGCGGACCTGACGGTGGAGTGGTCCCGACCCGACCTGAAGGCCAACCCCAACCCCAAGGACGGCCTGAACCGAAAGTATGTCTACCTGTACAGAGACGGCAGGGAGATGACCGCCATGAAGAACCCTTTGTACTTTGGGAGGACCGTGCTCCCCAGAGACGGACTGACGAACGGCAACGTGTCGCTGAAACTGACCAACGTGACGTTCTCTGACAACGGCAGCTACCGATGTTTCATCCCCAAGTTAAACAGTCAAATGAAGGAGCATGTCATACGTATCGTTGTTGTTGGTAAGTCTGGCAGGACACTCAAACCTGCATGTATTATTAACCACATGAACCCTAGCGTCCCTATTCTGGTGTTTGGCAAAAATAGCAGATCTACAAACTCGCAACGTGTTTCAAGTTGTAAGCTTGTAGATTTGGGGCCCTATTTTCGCCAGTTTTCAAATAGCCTAGGTATAAAATAGGGCTAAAGTGGTTAATGTATGTTTTATAATGTAATATATTTATATGTGCAAAGTAACTAGTAACTAAAGTTTTCAAATAATTGTAGTGAAGTAAAAGTACAATATTTGCCTCTAAGATGTCGTGGAGTAGAATTAAAGTATAGACAATTGGAAATACTCTGGTAAAGTAAAAGTACCTCAAAGTACCCAAGTACAATACTTGAGTAAATGTACTTTGTTACTTTACACCACTGCATAACAATAGGCTTGGAATTGTAAACCATAATCATCCTCATCAACATGCAACCGATTTTGTCCAACCTGTCTCCATAGTCACCACCTGGTTGTGTGAATGCGTTGTCTGCAACATGCAGTAGAAATAGTCTCAAAGTAACGAGGCAGACAACCAACCATTTTCTGGGTTTCAATAATCATCAGACGTGTGTGTTTCTGCTCATTAGAGTCTACAGTTAATTACTGTTTACATACTGTAATACACACTAGCGTTGCCAGATGGGCAACACTAGTGTGTCGTACACAGCCAAAAAAGAGAAATCACACGTGTAAATATATAATTTCACAAAAAATATTTAGTGTAAGAAACAATCTTGTTTGAGACTCCTACGTTACAAAACACATCACATATGCTGTGTGGAAGCAGGCAACTTCCTGGACACAAATAAAAGCCTGAAACTGGACTGGAATGATGCAACCAGTGTTTATAATGCTTCCAATTACAGATCTAGGGTCAGATTTCCTGACTTCCTCACTTATTTTGAAAAGCCAAACTGGATCCCGAACCAGCAGCCAGGGAATCTATTAAATTCATGCACTTTTTTTGTGATATGGCGAAATTATCATACATATGGGCATTTTGGGAATTATAGAGGGTAAAATTATCGTACAAATACGATAATTATCGTACATCTGGCAACACTGATACACACCCTGTCATAATATCCACAGAGTAGAGTGTTCTTTGTCATGTAGTATTTATTTCAGAAGGCCATAAACAACTATTAGATCTAAGATACAATGATGACATGATGACAAGTTGTTGTGGGACAGCGCTTCTTATTTCAGCAGTTTTTATTTCAGTCCCACGTAACAAAAAAGAATATACCTCTTTAGTTTTTTAACAAAACCCTGTTTTGTGTTCAGAAGCAGAACCAACCACCACATCCAACAACATGAGGACAGAGGCACCACGATCAACACTGATTCCACATCACAATAACACTGGCCTGCAAGGTAACAACATGTTCCACTACTCAGTTAACTATTTATTGTACCTATGATATTATTATTAGACAATAAACGAATAATAGTAATTCTACTATTATTCAACTAAATGGGTTTTTAACCCATTAAGACCGGGAACGCATCAGTGACATTTTGAGTTTTTTATCTCCATATTTAGTAACTTTTTTCGTAAATTAATCTCGTACTCCGCCATTCTATGTCACACAAAAGTAACAAAAATAGCTGATCTACAAGCTCAAAACGCGTCGCATTTAAAAAAAATAGCAGATCTACAAGCTCATAGCGCGGCACTCCCGCGCTATGAGCTTGTAGATCTGCTATTTTTGAGTATATATGTATATATATATATATATATATATGTGTGTATATATATATATGCATATACTGTATGGGTATATGTGTATGTATATGTGTATATGTATGTATGTGTGTATATGTATATATATGTGTGTGTGTGTGTGTGTGTGTGTGTGTGTGTGTGTTTTTTTACTCCGATTTGTGCTTCTGGGGGTCCCTTGAACAACATATTTTGGGATGGGGGTCCGCGGCCAAATACATATCATTTTGGGGGCCCGGCCTTGACATGAAAAAGTTAGAGAACCGCTGATTATAGCAATATATTCAAAGATTTGCACACATTTTCATAGTGCGGCACTCAGTGCCATGCTATGAGCTTGTATATGGTTAAAATTAAAAAAAGGTGGTTTAAGTGGTTAAAATCTTAATGGGTTATGGGAGTTTTCATATTGGTTTATCATGCTTTTCACCAAACGTGAGTCTCCTGCTACTAGTCACATTTCACTTTCTTAACACACTAAGACCGGTCATTTTAGATTTTAACCACTTTAACCATTATCGTATACTTTGAGTGCCGCGCTATGAGCTTGTAGATCTGCTATTCTTTTGAAAGAATCATGAAAATTTGTGCAAATCTTTGAATATATATATTCTTTAAGCGAACATTTGTAACTCAAATCTTTGCTTCTGGGGGATTCTACAAATGTCTTCTAAATCCTAACAGTTAAAAAAAAAAATATGTTGCTATAATCAGTGGTTCTCAAACCTTTCCATGTCAAGGACCACCCAAAATGATATGTATTTGACCGTGGACCCACATCTCAAAATATGTTGTTCCAGGGCCCCCCAGAAGCACAGATCGTACAAAAAACAAGCTTTTAAACATATATACAGTATATGCATTCAAAGATTTGCACACATTTTCCACGATTAAAAAAAAAATAGCAGATCTACAAGCGCTATGAGCTTATAGATCTGCTATTTTTGAATAGCCAACTAAATCTTAAAATGACACAGATGCGTTCCCGGTCTTAATGGGTTAACCACTTAACCAACAGCAACCCTTTTCAGGGGGGAACATTAGCCAATAATAGCCGACCTACAAGCTCACAACACGTTCCAAAGCATTGCAAAGTGTTGCGTTGTTAGCTTGTAGATCGTCTATTTCCGTCAAAGAGATTTGGGGTAGATAGAAAAAGGAAGCACCGATTACAACTCAGGTGTAGAGGGTCTAAGTGATTAAAACTCTGTCAAATAACAACAAAAGAAGAATGGCCTCATCTTGTTTCTCTGTTGTTTCTCGTCTTTCTGACAGAGAGTTAATTTATAATATACTAGTAGGTTGCAACAAAGAAGGGGGATGAATGCCAAACTCAATTAAAACTGACATGTATTCAAATTAATTCTGGTTTGGTTCAGTCATGCATGAATGTTTATGGACGCACACACACACACACACACACACACACACACACACACACACACACACACACACACACACACACACACACACACACACACACACACACACACACACACACACAACACATATGAAACGGTTTTGATACTTCAAGCCATGCTGTTATTTAGTCACAGTATTTGTCAGTATATTAAACAACGTATTATTCATAATATTACTTCATCCTCATCAATTGTTTTGTTTTTTGCTCCATTAGCTAACAATTGTCAGGGAACAGAACAGGATGCTGGAGTCAAGTTCCAAGCAGACAGATGCAGAGTTGGAAGAAAACCATGTGACCTCATCATCAGTGGATAGTACATGTTGATGGAAATGAGACACTAGTGCTTCCCATCAAGGCATACTTGTGAATCCCAGTTAGACGGTTCCATGAAGACACGCGTCAGTGACTTGCACTGGAGGCAGAGCTTGAAAAGGGAGACGTTCGATTCTACTGGCCAACACGGTATCACTGACTTCCTTAAGAACAGCAGTAACACTCATCTGAACTCGTGATTGGAGCTCAAACTAAAGTGTTAAAGAAAGAAACACAGTAGAATGTAGATGACCTCTGTCTATCGTGCTGAGCTTTGCAACAGATTCAATTAAATTAAATTAAATTTTATTAAAGTGTCAAATCACAACAAGTTGTCTCAAGACACTTTACATGTAGAGAAGAGACCCGACAATCCCACCCTGAGCAAGCAATTTTGCGACAGTGGCAACGAAAAACTCCCTCTTAACTGGAAAAAACGTCAGGCAGACCCTAGGCTCTAGGGTGGCGGCCTTCTGCCTCGACCGTGTCGGGGGAAAGAAGAGAGAGAGAGGGAGAGGGAGAGACAGAGACAGAAAGAGATACAGTACAAGTAGTAACAATAACAATAGTAGCAAATATAATAGTGTAAGATAGGGTCCCCGGGTATAGAATTAGTGGCAGGCCTTACTAGAGCGTGAATCCGTACAGGGTTAATTACGATTGTACCAATGGGACACAAACCCACACAACCAAAAGGGGACTGCAGGGGTAGAGGAGTTCTGCTCCTTGGACAGTGTAACTGAAATGACCTGCTTAGAAGATTAGACCGTTCCTCACCAAGGAGTCTGTCCATCACCTTATCCAGGCCACAGTCTCAGCCTTGACCTTTGCGTCCAAAAGATAAATAAAATCCATCTTTTCAGATCAACATCGCCCCCCCGCCCACTTCGCCTCATCGCCAGTAGTTGCCGGCTCTCATAGACATATAATGCACTTCCGGAGAATACTATCCTGAATCGCCCGCTGTTAAAATGCACCGTTACAGCATGCTCACTGAAACCCCATCCAAATTATCCAGAATGCCACAGCATGCTTGGTCTTCATTGGCTGCTGGTTGCTGCCAGTTGCTGCCAGTGGTAACTACAAGTAACTAAGTACATGCACTCAAGTACTGTACTTAATTTGTAGGTATTTTCACTTTACTGGAGTATTTCCAATTTTTTGTACTTTTACTTCTACTCCACTACATCTGAGAGGCAAATATTGTACTTTTACTCCACTACAATTATTTACTAGTTACTTTGTAGATTTGGATTATTATTACAAAATATACATTACCCACTTCAGCCGTATATACATTTTGGCCATTTGCCATCTTGTGTCGCATCGCGACACATTGTGAGCTTGTAGATCTGCTATTTTCAAAAGATTTTTTATACATTTTATACATTTGAAAACGGGACATTCTGCATTATGAGTACTTTCTACTTTTGGTACTTTAAGTACATTTTGATACTAATACTTTTGTAGTTTTACTCAATTCTGGACTTTTACTTGTAACAGAGTTCTTCTACATTGCAGTATTGATACTTTTCCACCACTAGTTGCTGGCCACAGTACAAAACACTGATGTTGACCCTACCTTAAAGACATGAACTTACTTAGATCAGCTAACACAGGAAACCTGTTTGAATTAACCTTCACCCTGGACAATGCTCCACACATCCTAGACTCTTCTCCTGGCTCCCACATTGTGGAGTAAACTCCCCATTACAGTCTGAACTGCAGACCCACTCCCCATGTTCCCCAGATTTCTTTTGTTTGTTTGTTTGACTATAAATGTTAAGAATGCTATTTACATACAATGTTTTTTAGACAGATGCTAGGTTTGATGTTTACCTAGAATCCTAGTTTCTCTGTAGCACTTTGTTCTCTTTGCACTACATATGTGACTGTTTACACAATTATTTGTTGACTAGGGTTCATACCATTTACTCTAAGTCTGCTAAGAGCCTACATTATAATTTGTACAAAGGTCATCATTGCCTTATCTGCTAACTAAGCAATCACTGAGAACATGGGGCTTTCATTTTTTAAATGATTCCCCCCCAGGAGATGTTTACTGAGCAGACGGGTGGGTCCATGAGCTGCCAAAACAAAATCAGCAATGCACTTCTATTAGATGAAATGATTCAAAGAAAATGTTCAAACTTCAATGTTTATTATGTGCACTAAACTTAACGTCATAGTTAACTCACTTCTTTAATGGAATAACAGAATATTCTGGTCCAGGATTGTAGAGAAGAAGATTTAAATTGTTGTTTCAAAACTTGCTAGCAGAGCATGTTTAGGCTCATGCTAAGAATTGTGACCAGATTTTTGCAACAGTACTGTGTTATTTATTTATCATCGTTATTTCAATACACCCATGGCAGCTACTGTACTGGTGACTGGGTCACAAAGGTTTAAATACATATGGGACGGGAGATCAGGTATCCTGGGGCACTCCATTACCTGAATTTAATTTTGCAATACGACTACTGCAAACATTTTTATTTTAATTTTCAGTTTATAATTATGCTAAGGGAAAAATGTACATCGAGGCCAACTTAGAATATAATATAATTATGAACCATAAGCCCGATGACAGAGAGAACTGAAGCACTTGTCAAGTGTAAGTAAGTAGCCATGGGAAATAACTGAGCCGCCACATGGCTCTAGTATCTGTAGCTTAATATACAAGTAGACTGCATGGACGTATGTCACAGGGACTTACTCCAAATCCAACTTTTGATGCTGAAAGCCAAGCAGGGAGGCATTGGGCACTATTTTTGAAGTCTTTGGTATCTACAGGGATTGAACCCCGACCTCAAAATCTCAGGGCAGACTCTCTAACCACAAGGCCGCCAAGCTGTTCTTGTCAGTAGTACAACCATTTAAACTATCTGTGAAGTGTTGTCAAGTTAGCTAGATAATTAAAAAATAAAAATAATATAAAATGTTACTAGCAATCATCAACTTACATAAAACAAAAAACAACAACAAAAATTGTAAACCTAATATTCATGTTTTTTTTCCCACAATTATCTCTGGCTTTGTGAAAACCAAGTCACTTCTACACACTATGCTACTAGCCTGCTGCAACCCTCCTGATTTCGTGTATAAAGGGGCGTGTGTATAGAGCCGGCGAGAGACGGCGCCTGATCCCATTGGTTCACCGATCTGTCCGTCAACCCCCGCTCCGTTAACACAACATTACGAGCGACGCCCACTGCACTCTGGTTGGTTGGGAAATGAAACACTTCCTCATACCCAGTACAGGCTATAGTTGGGCCAGGCTTTTATTTTTTAGCAAAACTAAGCAATAAAAGCCTGGAGATCGAGGCTACTATGCTACTAACACCCCAAGTATAGGACTATCCTACATCCTTCAAGGGATAGGTCACCCCCAAAATGACCTTTTTCCTATTGATTAGTCACCCCATGCAGACTTGAATTCATGGATATTTTTTCGTTTTTGTCACATTCCTAAGCCAATAATTTGATGACAGGCAGTGGTTCCGGTAGGAGACACAAAGAGTCTCCTTTGTATCTTCTACCAGAACCGCTGCCTACCTATCCACTGGTCATCAAATGAATGCCTTTTGAATGCACACAAAACAAAAAAAAATCATGAATTCAAGTCTCCATGGGGTGACTAATCAATAGAAAATAAGTATTTATTGGGGTGAACTATCTCTTTAAACGCATGCACATCTATGCATACATCACAAAATTATAGTTGTCCCATAACACTACAAATAATATTATAAATTGCCCATACAGTTATTCAAGGAATAGTTACAGTAGATGTTTGATGTTTTCCCTACAACTCAGTGACTGAATTTCTCATTGTCTTTTTCACTTTATTTTTTATAAAGTGCTTATTTAGTGGCAGTGATATCTATCATAAGTTGTTTACTTTTTTACTTTCATACTCATGAGCAATGTTATTAACATGTCACCTGAATAAAAGTGTTTTAAGCATCTGATGCTGTTGGCATGTTCTCCATGTTATTTAACTGTATCAGTGTTATACATTGCTTTTTCTACTCAAATGTTTTACTTTAGTAAAAGTATCAATACTGCAATATAGAAATACTCTGTTACAAGTAAGGGTCCAGAATTCAAAATGCACTTGAGTAAAAGTACAAAAGTATTGGTATCAAAATGTACATAAGTACCAAAAGTAAAAGTACTAAAATGTTTAAAAATAGCAGATCTACAAGCTCACAACACGTTGCATCGCGGCGCGTTGTGAGCTTGTAGATCTGCTATTTTCAAATAGCCTATGTATAAGGGGGGTGGAGTGGTTAATGTATGTTTTATGATATAATAGTTGATAATTGCAAAGTAACTAGTAACTAAAGTTTTCAAATAATTGTAGTGGAGTAAAGTAATGAAAATTGGAAATACTCCAGTAAAGTAAAAATACCTCAAAATTGTACTTAAGTACAGTACTTGAGTAAATGTACTTAGTTACTTTACACGTTATCAAGAAGACTCACTCCAAAACCAACTCACCCCATTGCTAGGAAAACTCACTCTGGAAAACTCACCCCACAGGGTAGGAAAACTCACCCCCAAGATTTTGGGGGGTAGGAAAACTCACCCCAGGACCTGAGAAAACTCATTCCGGAAAACTCACCCCAATGGTTTTTAACTTTGTGGAAAACTCACCCCAATGGTTTTTAACTTTGTGAGCTTTCCATTTTCACAGAATGCTTTCATAATGTGATGGTGAAAAATGGTTTTAAAAAAAAGAAAAAAGAAAAAATCTTTCTTTGAAGGTATAGAATTACCAAATTATGTTGTTCAATTATATTTAGCTAATTAAAGTGCTTTAAATACAAGGTAGATTTCATCAGAAAAGTGAACATTCCAATGTCAAATTATGTTGTTCAATTACATTTAGCTAATTAAAGTGCTTTAAATACAAGGTAGATTTCATCAGAAAAGTGAACATTCCAATGTGTTTATAATCAATGTGTTTATAATGCAAACAAATACTAACTTAACAAAGAAAAATGAAGAAAAACTCCAGTGAAGGTAAAACACAGGTATAATGTTTTGTTTTCTGTGTGAACACATTTGTGAGAAAAGCTTTTGGTAAGCATTATTGAACTTTAGTTACTATTAGATATACATTTCACTATTGTAAGCATTATTGAACTTTAGTTACTATTAGATATACATTTCACTATTGTAAAACATGCATTAAACACTTTTCCCTATTTTTACCTAGGATCAGGGGCGGCTGGTATCAATGGGCTAGTGGGGCTAAGCCCCCCCTATATATATATAAAAAAAAAAAAAAAAAGTTTTAATTCTTTTTAATTTTATTTTTTAATTTTTAATTTTAATTGTCTTTATTATTAAAATGTTATTAAATGTTATTACATGTTATATTTTTTTTTAGAATAGATTATTTTACATGCTGGTGGAACCTAGAGCAGCAACAGCATCAAATAGTTACAAGGAAAACACTAAATATGTCAAAATGGGCTTTTAGCCCAAATCAGCTTCCATTGGCTTTCATTGAGTTGAGTGATTGACAGCTGACATGACACGCCTGCTTGATTTACTCACCATTGGGCCTAACTTTTCTTAGCCCCCAAGCTCCGCCCTCACTGGCTTTTGACCAATGAAGGTGTACCTGCGTTTTCTGTGCTTTGTTCTGGGAACAACATGTGTGTGTGTGTGTGTGTGTGTGTGTGTGTGTGTGTGTGTGTGTGTGTGTGTGTGTGTGTGTGTGTGTGAGAGAGAGAAAGAGAGAGAGAGAGAAAGAGAATTCAACTGCCCCTAGCGATCTAACGGTAAGGCTGGCGGACATGACAGTGGATGTGTTGGGTGCAGCTCAAAGTGAACTTTACTCAGGTATCTAGTTTGTTGCCGTACGACCTTCCTAGACCGAGTTATTAAAGAAAAACGGGCGACAATGGCCAAAACTCAATCGAAAATCCGCGATCGAAAATCGGCAAAAGTGGCCGTTTTCAAGATGTTTTGGCCATTATCTCTGGAACGGAAGGTCCAATCTGATCAGTTCAAAGCTTGTTTAATGCGTGACTTTGAGGATATTAAGCTCCTAGCGACACCTTTACAGGGTTTTGGGGTTTTTGGGCCTAAAAGCAGTGGTGGAAAAAGTACTCAAATTCTTTACTTAAGTAAAAGTACCAATACTGCAATATAAAAATACTCTGTTACAAGTAAAAGTCCAGAATAAAAAATTTACTTGAGTAAAAGTACAACAGTATTGGCATCAAAATGTACTTAAAGTACCAAAAGTAAAAGTACTAAATATTTGAAAATAGCAGATCTACAAGCTCACAACGCATCGCGATGCGACGCGTTGTGAGCTTGTAGATCGGCTATTTTCAAATAGCCTTTGTATAAAATAGGTTTAAAGTGGTTAATGTATGTTTCATTATATCATAATTTATATCTGAAAAGTAACTAGTAACTAAAGTTTTCAAATAATTGTAGTGGAGTAAAAGTACAATATTTGCCTCTGAGATGTAGTGGAGTAGAAGTAAAAGTATTGGAAATTGGAAATACTCAAGTGAAGTACAAATACCTCAAAATTGTACTTAAGTACAGTACTTAAGTAAATGTACTTAGTTACTTCCCACCACTGCCTAAAAGTATGGTAATTGTTCGGACCGGCCCAGTAGGGCCCAGTTAGGGCCAGGCCTTAATTTTCAGGCCCGTGGAGAACTCTTAGAGAGACAGACAGACAGACAGACAGACAGACAGACAGACAGACAGACAGACAGACAGACAGTGTGTCTGTCTGTCTGTCTGTCTGACTCACTGACTGACTGACTGACTGACTTACTTCCACAGTATGATTTTTTTTTTTTGATATCATTGATATCAATGCTGAAATGCATGATATCATGCTCAAATGCTCTCAGGCAGGATGCCATATGTGCCATCACTAGTTGATGTGTGACTGACTGATTTGTATACTTTTGTCTATACTTTTGTCAAATAAAAGTATATTTTCCTAAATCTGGATGTGTAAACTATACAGATTATTACTGTGCACATGTACTATATAAGATAGCATGTTTGAGCATAAATATGCATTTTGAGAACCCAAAAAAATCTGAAGCGCGCATGCTTAGCCCTCCCACCCAAAGTTCCCACCAGCCGCCACTGCCTAGGATATTTAGTTACCTACTACTTTGCTGGTGTCGTATTATTTGCTATATTTTATATGACAGTGTGCAAGTAAAAACAGATTATTAGTAGAACAAATATACCAAAGCTAAAGTCAGAAGAGTAATCATGAGTGTGTGTGACTGGTGAATGCCTGGTGATTCTGCAACAGCTGTCAATCTAACAACTGAGCCAAATGGCCATTGCGTTGCTCTTATCTATAGAACATACCTTATATGGCTATTTAGAATGGCATCTGTGGTAAATGCTCTACTATAAGAACGGTGTAAGATGTTTGTTTGATATGGTTGTGCCCAGAGGGGGCTGCTGGAGAGGGCTCTCTGCCCTGGATTCTATGATGATGCTGTACTTGAATGAATAAATGACCATGGAACTTGGAAACCCTGACGTCTTCTCTTCTATTCTCCTCCATATTATTACCACCAACAAGCCTGCTAACACGCATATTGGCACCCATAATACACGACACTGGTATAAATGATAACATTATAGAACATAATGTTCTATAATGTTAAACCCACCCACAAAACAAAAACTCACTGTACTTTACACCATTGAGTTTTTCTGGGGTGAGTTTTCCTACCCCCGGGGTGAGTTTTCCGGAGTGAGTTTTCTCAGGTCCTGGGGTGAGTTTACCCACCCCCCGGGGTGAGTGTTCCTAGCTCCGGGGTGAGTTTTCCTTTTTGAGTTGGGGTGAGTTGGTTTTGGAGTGAGTCTTCTTGTATTCCTTTACACCACTGCACTTTATGAACACAATCTTCTGGGAATTAACCTTCAAACCAGCGACTGGTGATGTGTCCATCAATGTCATGTAACCTTTCATAGTGCTCTTGAGCAAGACACCAAAACCCCTCTCGTTTTGTAAGCTGCTGTAGATGCTTCAACTAATGCTGGAGTGGCTGTGAACATTGCTTTAGTCTTGGAGGGAGTTTTACAGCCACTAGAGGGCGTTCGAAGATAGCTAATTTCTCATTTTCAGGCTCTATACACAGTGACTGACTTTTAATTACATATCAACATGCTGTCACATATATTTATTTTTATTTCATTATTACATTTTGATGACTGATGCAAAGCTATACAGCATCTCTTTCTTGTTAAATCTAATTTTATAAAATAAAATAAAGACATTTGTAAATTTGTAAAAAATAAATAAATAAACATTTTACAATTTATATTTCTCATGTACAGACAGTCAGGAACACAAAAGAAAACTTCTATAATAATTAAACAAATGGAATACCTAAGGGGAACATTCTGATAAAGAAGAAAATTAATTGCTCCCATGTGTCATTTAAAAACAAATCTGACTTTACATCCAATTCTTGAGTATACCAGCCCAGTTTTGGGGTGGGTGGTCTGAGGAGCTGAGAGGGTACAAACATGATGCTGCAGTCATCCTGCAGGGATGGGTTTCTGGTATTTTATACCAGTGGTTCTCAAACTTTTTCATGTCAAGGACCCCCTAAATGATATGGATTTGGCTGCGGACCCCCCCATCTCAAGTGGGGGGGGGTGCCAAGTATTTTTCAAAAATAGCAGATCTACAAGCTCATATGGTTGAAGTGGTTAAAATGATTGTGACGCTTTATTAACACATTTTGCTGGGGACCCCCTGTTACCCAACCAATGTTTTATACTATCCTATATTATTATGTGTTGTATGTTTATGCTACAAGGCATTTTTGTAAAATGATGTGGTATTTGTTCCGATTTTACATTGGAAGAGCTGACATGAGGTCAGTATAACTAGAAGTACATTTGAAACACTTGCTATGAGATTAAACCAGTGGATCTGAACAGGTTTCAGACTGGCTTGGACCTGATTGTTTTGTTTAGTTTTTTAACACCATGACCCAATTTCTTTGTTTATGACTCTGTCACAACATATCATGATGTGTGGGTCCCACACTTGGGTCTCATGATGTCTGAACACAGAAAGACCACAGACAGTAATGACATTAATATACAGTAAGGTTAAGGAATATGACACCAACCTTTTATAGGAACACCTTTGTTTATAACATTTGTCACACAAAGCACCAACAACTCCCTCATGGGCAATGAAGTGAGAAATTACCCATCTCCCTGTGGTGTAACAATGTAACAATAAAGAATACACAAAACTGTGTACACATTGAAGCATGCTGGGAAGTCTCCTCAGCCAATAAGCACCCAGGACACTACACAGCCCCCAGTAACCGATTGCAACCACCTCTTATATCTATACAAATATAAAACATGCAAAAATATGTAAACACAAAATTAAAAATAAAAAACACATTTTGTCTGTCAATTAGATAAATTCCTTACAGATATGCATATTTATGAAAACATGCATGTATTAGCAACAACATCTAGTACATGTTTTTATTTGTAGTATTCATTTCATAGCGATTTAAAAAGTAAAAGGATCTAAGGACCTTTATATTCCTTATTTAGTAACACTCTTAGACAGTTCCCAATAAGGTAGAGGGCCTGCTGTTCAGAATGCTGTTAGTGTTAGTGCTGTTAGTAAAAAAAAAAACATGCTCATATATCCAACAAGCAGTAATATAATAGGTTGAATATATAGGTAGGTTTATTTGTTTGTATGTATGTATGTATGTATGTATGTATGTATGTATGTATGTATGTATGTATGTATGTATGTATGTATGTATGTATGTATGTATGTGTATGTGTATATATATACACAGGCCTCTTGATAGTATTGTTGATATTTGTAAACATGGATGTAAACACATGTATATGTTACAGGACGATTGAATAACCAGGACGATTGAAGAAGGAGCGCTTGTTTTCAGGCAATTCTGTAAAACCAACGCTAGAGGGCAATGCAAGCCAGACTAGAGGGAGGGTGTGTGTGTGTGTGTGTGTGTGTGTGTGTGTGTGTGTGTGTGTGTGTGTGTGTGTGTGTGTGTGTGTGTGTGTGTGTGTGTGTGTGTGTGTGTGTGTGTGTGTGTGTGTGTGTGTGCGTGCGCATGCACACACATGCACACACATGCGCACGCATGCGCGCGCATGCACGCGCACACACGCATTGTTTTAGTTTCTCCCTGAGACACACACACACACACACACACACACAGTGATCCATGAAAATAACTATTCTGTCCCTATCGGTTTACAACTCGGACGGCGCTGTGTCGACTATCAGAGCATCGGCCGGTCAGCGCGGGCACTCGCGCCTGGAAGCGCGAGGGCGCGCCTCCTCGGCCTCAAGCTCTGCTGAGTCGGCGCGCCTCCGTCATGGACAATAACTATTATCACGTGCGTGTGATAGCGTGTTCACTGTTCAGCGTTCCCCTAGCGTAGCTTCCTGGTTGCTATGTGGGGGGGAACAACAACAGACAGGTCCGCGTCGCATCAAAGCCCCGCCTCGCCCCGAAGCCCCGTGCCTAAAAACGAGCGCTCTGTCTTCAATCGTCCTGGTTATTCAATCGTCCTGTGACATATACACTTATAGTGATTGTATAATGTATATTTGATGGAGCACGACTGTGGATTGCGACTACATTACACTATACCACTATACTGTTGTATATTATCTTAACATTCTAATATTATACCATTATATACTGTATGTAAACATTATTGTTGTACTATATTATATTATCATATACTATCTTACACTATTATATTTGCTACTATTGTTATTGCTACTACTTGTATCTCTCTCTCTGTCTCTCCCTCTCTCTCTCTCTCTCTCTCTCTCTCTCTCCTCTTCCCCCTCAACACGGTCGAGGCAGATGGCCGCCCACCCTAGAGCCTGGGTCTGCATGACATTTCTTCCAGTGAAACGGGAGTTTTTCGTTGCCACTGTCGCAAAATTATTTGCTCAGGTTGGGACTGTCGGGTCTATGCTCTACATGTAAAGTGTCTTGAGACAACTTTTTGTGATTTGACACTTTAATAAAATTGAATTGAATTGAATTATATTTATAGGGAAGGTTCTCTATGAGCTTAACTTGTCCTGAACATTATGTTTTTCATTATTTTCATTTTTTTTTGTTACCCGGTCCTGATCGGATCAGATTTGGATTTTGGGTAGTTCAAAACCAAATATCAGGAAGGATTGGGATCACTCTGATATCCGATCAGATCAGGAAATCACCCTGTCATTATAATATTATAATATCTATCTAATAGAAATAACACTAAAAGCAGTGCATCATCTAATCAAGCCTGCAATTTCTCAAGAAGACTCTTTTCATTTTTCTTTAGACCTTCGTAGAAAATGGTTTTGGCTTTTGTCACATTGTCAGCATTGTTCAGGATGTCATAGAGTTTCTTCATCTGGTGCACAGTTTTGGGCTCAGACATCACATCAATTTTTTCTGCCTCTTTGATCACCTCCTTAGCAAGGAGGTGATCCAGGATGGGTTCGACGTTGATCACTCTCTTAGTCAGGGAATCCCGTTCTTTGTCAACAAAGCGAACCGCTGAAGAGGAGGGAAATTAAAATGAGTTGTACTGTAGGTGAGACTCTGTGGGTGACACATATTTAAAAAACATGTTTCTGAACATTCTATTCTTTTTTTTTTTATGGAATCTTTCCATTAAAAAAAATGTATCTCTTACTTATTGGAATTTGATATTGGCCTTGAATATTAGTAGCCTACTGGTTCCAACAAGTTTCATAATCATCGGTATAGCCAACAAGCCAGTGTTCAAATATATGGATGTCAATTGTAAAGTTACTGTAAAGTAAGTAAAGTTATTGTAGTAAAGTGTAAAAGACAGATTTTACCGGGGAGCTGACATCATGAAAAAGGAACTAGTAAGTCATCTGATATATTAAAACTACGTTCACACTGCTGACAATTTACTAGTATAATACATTTTGGCATCATGGGTGACAGTGTGAAAGGGGGCTGATTTAAATGCTGCCATTCTGTTTTCACAGCACATAAGTGTGAATGTAGTGTGGTGCTTAGATATGATACATCATCAGTTCAACGCTACTGTATTAGAGACTTGCTGTGGTGGAGACAGAGAAAGCTGTGTATTTGCCAGTTTAGGCTGGCTCGAGACGATGGCCAAGAGAGCATCAGATATAATGAGAGAGCGAGCACGTTTGTTTTCACTGGGTGAGCGAGCATGGGTTAGCGCAAGAGAGAGAATGCATCACATTATTCCGACGTCCCAATGATCTGGTTAGGCTTAGTTGTAATGCACGCCATCGGACCAATGGCAGTTCGGTACAATGGGCCGTTGGGAACTAATGACATGGCACATACACATCAGTGCAGGACACATTTGATGCTTGGCTCCGGCAGCTTGTTTGTATATATTTTAGGCGATAAATATGCCAAGTAGTTGCTCAATCTTCATGAATTTCACATCTCCACACGGCGTAGCCCAAAAATCACGGGGGACCGATGCACTTTTGCAAATTGTGATGGAGGTGTGCTCATGGTAAATGTATGTTGTCTGCATACAGCCCACAGTATGGTATAGCCTATACAACTACAACGCACGGCATGCACATAGGAAAGTGTCTGTGACTGTGTCTCAAATACCAGCAGACGTTCACTGGAAAGACATGCGTAAAGCATGCATGCATCTGTAGACAACATTGTTTATTAGACACTATCAAAGTTTGCTATTTGCAAAGTACATTACAATTAGCCTATTTAGAGCCGGTCATCACAGGGCAAAGTGCAGAGTGAAGCCATTTTCCGACCATTAACAACAGTTTTGCTTTTCCTTCATGTACGGCTTTCCTTCATGTACTGTAAAATATACGTCATCGATATGTAAATTAAATATGCAAACCTCATATCAATATCAGCTGGAGTTCTGTGGTGGATGTCAACCGCACCAGTGATTTATTTTATCTTCTTATAATTATATATTATACGTATTCTTCTGATTTATTTTAATGGCAATTGTTTTAGACCAATAGGACAAGTTGATTAGATTGGAATTGCGATGGTAGATGTGAGTATCTATCTCCATCTCGGACAAGTTTCTCCTCTTGGTAGTATTCCGCTTCTCCATGTCGTATCCAAAACCAAAACGACCGTTTCATAAATCCCACATGAACCCTGTCGTGAGATGATTCCTGCGATCGGATCTACGCTGGTTTCAACATTAGCCACTGTGTCTCTGATCTCTCTGAGAACCATTTTATATCTCTCTCTGAGAAACATAGTCTCTGATCTTTCTCTGAGAACCGTTTTGTGCTCTAGATATTGTATATTTTGGTACAGATATTTTTTATTTTTCTTCTGTTTTTCCCACAGCCACTTCCATGCTTAGAAACATGTGATATAGTGTTTCAGATTGTGTTTCTAATAAAATTCACGATTTTCAACCTCTATGTAAATCAGGTAACTCTGAATGTGTACGTGTGTGTAAATGCAGCCACTCTCAACAACTGATTGTGTGTGAATGCTCACCTCTGAAACTTGAAGTCAGTATTGCACCTGGTTGTTGAGAAGAACAAAGTCATGTGAGAAAATGTGTGACGCACGCATGCGCACGCACGTACACACGCGCACACACACAAACACACACACACACACACACACACACACACACACACACACACACACACACACACACACACACACACACACACACACACACACACACACACACACACACTCCATCTCCTCTCCAATGTTAATGTACCTCTACTAGAGCTGGGACAGTATGGAGTTTGTATTACCATGTTATAAAAGCAATATACATATCCAAGCTGTTAACTGCAACTCCCCCACATCAGCAGCATGTTACACACCAGGCAATGAACTTGAATGAAGAGGAACAAACTAACAGCAGTGCTGTTTTTCATTTACTTAAACAAAACATTTGACTCGATACAGAGAAGCATAGGAACAACGTTCACAGGTCCAAGGGCCAAGGTGTTGACCCAAGACGTCAACATTGAGGAGTTTGACATCCTGGCGGGGGTGATGCATGGGGACATCCCCTTCCCCCTCCTCTTCATGCACTTAGGCAGCCTGGACTATGCAGATCTATCTGTTTGCTATCTGACCATGTGCAGCAGGCATATGTGCTCTTGACCAGAGTGGAGACAATGGTGCCTCATTTATCAAACTTGGGCGTATGCTGATCTCAATGCAACTGTCTGCATTTATCAACCTGTCATCAATTTGACGTTAGCGTAGCCAACACTCACGGCAGGACCTCAGCTCGTGTACGCAACTGTTTTCCATCGTAGACTTGCGGTGCAGCATAGTTTGACAATCTGACAGGCATCTGGACAGCCACTATTAATGAGACATGACATGACATTTGACTTTTTCATAGTTTTGGTTTTGGATGAATTTCTTTTTTGTTTCTCTCACATTGATTCTACCCCAAAAGCCTCTCTATCTCTCTGATTTCTCTCCGCTCCCCCAGGTACGGGGCCGAGTGGCTATTATTTTTCGCCCCGGCCTGGGGGGGTTCACCCGGGCTATATTTCTGGGCACACCTCCAGTAGCCACATCACTGTATCGTCATCCACAGACAGCAGGCCATGCATCCCATTGGGAGCCCGATACATCGGGCATTCCAGCATGACATGGTCTGCTGTCTGTTCCTCTGCACCACACTCACAGGTCGCACTAGGAGTCAAGGCCCATCTGTGCATGGATGAGCGGAAATGCCCAACGCCGGTCCGGGGCGATTAAGCTTCACCCCATGCCAGTCTAGGCAGGTCCATCCCAGTAGGGGCAAAACCGACGTCAGGGATGAAGTCATGGAGTCTAGAGATGCTTACCTCCCACTCCATGCTCCAAAAGTAATCCGCCCATCTTGCCGCACTGATGTTATATTCACTTGATTGCTGCAGGAGTTCCCGTGCAGCAGGCACAAATGGGTGTCTCGACTTGGTCGAGACACGACAGAGACTTCTCGGCCCTCAACCGCAAAGCCTACATGGTCCTAGGCGCAGGAGCACGCACATTCAACTCCTCCGTGCTCCTGGGGGCCCCGACGACGCAGCTGTTCAAAGCCACAAAGGACAAGCGTACTCCCGAGCAGATGCAAGAGCTCCGGCGGCTGAGCGACGAGACCCTACTCCTCAACGCGGCAGTGCTAACCACCATCGGCAGGGCCATGGCCTTCCTGGTGGCCAGGGAAAGGGATAGGGCTGCCCTCCGTCCCCAGGGCAGCCCAGCCCGCCGTGCCTGAGCCCAGCCGGGCCAGGGCACCGTGCCCCTGGAGACCAGGCCGGGTCGCCCTACACCGCCTGCTACTCCCATTTTAGTGGCCGCGCCTACGGCCAGGGACCAGGTCGCCGCTTCCACTCCCCAGAGGAGACCCGTGGCGTGCCTCCAGGGACAGACCGCACAGCCTCCGTCAAGAGCGAACCCAGCCGGCGAAGGCAGCAATAGCTACCTCGTAAGCGAGGAGCAGCGGCGGACAGCTCTGCTCCCCGCAGCCTGTCCAACGTTCTGGGAGCCGGGTCTAGTGGGGTGCACGCGGTGCACACACTCCACCATCAGGCCAAGCGGCAGAGATTTTGCAAAATTGTACATTCTACAATGGTTCAGAATGGGCCATAGGGTCAGTCTGAAAACATGCATGAGAATGGCCGGTTTCATGGCCTCCGCTGTCGCGTTGATCAGAATGGGGAGGCTACATATGAGACCGTTTCAATGATGGATGGCGGCTAGGGGCGACCCCTGCCTTCATCCCTACCAAATGGTGTTGGTTACAGCGGGGTGTGTGAGAGCACTGGACCGCTGGAGGGACCCACAGTTCCTCTCGGTAGGGGTCCCAATGGGCCTGGTTATCTCTAGGAAGGTTATCACCACGGACGCCAGTCTACTGGGATGGGGTACCATCCACAATGGCAGGTTCGCCAGGGGTTTGTGGTCACCCAGACTGCAAACCTGCCACATTAACTACCTTGAGTTATTGGCGTTTTTTTCTGGCGCTAAGGCGTTTTCTCCCTTCCCTTCAGGGCTGTCATTTAAGGGTGTGCACCGATAACATATCGACGCTGCGCTACATTAACAGACAGGGAGGAACGAGGTATTGTGTGCTGCACGGCCTGGCACACAAACTTCTACTCTGGAGCGAGCCACAGAGTCTGTCGCTTAGGGAGTCACATGTGGCTGGGATCCAGAACCCAGGAGTGGACCTCCTATCCAGGGGTGGTTACCATTACGTTGAATGGTCACTACACCCGGACATAACAGAACTTCTCTGGGCTCGTTTCGGGTGAGCACAGATTGATCTGTTCGCCTCACAAGACGACACAAAGTGTGACTTGTACTTTTCTAGACAGGGGACGGTTTCCCTGGGTCTGGATGCGTTGGCACATCGCTGGCCCAGGTCTATACTTTTCCCCTGTTGTCCCTTAAAGCCCCCACACTCGCTAGGGTGTGGGACGAGGGACTGAGTGTGATACTGGTGGCACCACGATGGGGTCGCTGGCTCTCGGATATCACACCTCTTTTATACGATCACCCTTGGCAGTTGCCGTCATGTATGGATATGTTGACGCAGGCACGGGGTGAAATCTTCTGCCCACACCCAGAGCGCCTGGTGCCTGGCTTGGCCGGTAAGGGGTTAACACAGAGCGATGATCGACTTTGGTGCCCTTATCCCAGCCGAGCCGGGGGCAGGGGTCCATACTATCCCCGTCCGAAAGGGTGGGCCATGATCAGTGCGGGTTCCAGCGGTACTGGAGCTCAGCCTGGTTTTCTGTGCGCTTGGGACGTAGCTGTACCCCTAGTGGCGAGCACGATCCTAGGTGTCGCTTCCAGGCATGTGATGCCTTAGCTGGTATGTTCTGAAAACTTCTGATTAAACAATCAGGGAGTTAATTAAACCTCTCCCATAGCGAGACCTGGAGCAAAGTATTAAAATATAACTATAGGTTACAATCGTAACCCTGGTTATATGAAATACGAAGTGAGAGGTCTCGCAAAAGACACCCTTCTTGTTGTGGCGACAAGAAGAGACAGTCTTATTCTGAAAGGTAGAATCACCTGAATATATAGGAGTGGAAGGTGGGACTTCCGGTTCAAGGGAACAAATCAGGTTTCCAGCCAGGGTATTTCCTGCCTGGAGGTTTATCAATCAATGCTTCTGTATTCGCGCTAGAGGGCACTCTCCCATAGCAAGACCTCTAGCTTCGTATTTAATATAACCGGGGTTACGATAGTAAGTAAGTAAGTACATTTTATTTATAAAGCACATTTCAAAACAAGGTTACAAAGTGCTGTACAATGGAACACAATTAAACAAGATTAAGTTACAAACAGAGTATAATGGTATAATAATAGAGTAATAAAACAATACAACAAGGATTAAAACAAAACAATTGGCCCATGAAAGTCAGGTAGAACTTCATGCGCCAAAATGCTTACGGAACAAATGTGTTTTTAACATCCTCTTAAAGTCTTCGACAGACTCTGCATTTTTTAAAGCCAATGGCAGGTCGTTCCACAGTGTGGGAGCAACCACTGCAAAAGCCCGGTCACCCTTTGTTTTGAGATTGGACGCAGGTATTTTAAGAAGGCCTTTGTCAGAGGACCTGAGGGATCTCACATTGTCCTTAAGGGGCAGTAGGTCAGAAATATAAGGTGGGGCCAGCCCATGTAGTGCTTTATAAGTAGTTAAAATAAATTTAAAATCTATTCTGGACTTAATTGGTTGCCAGTGCAGTGCGGCTAACACCGGAGTTATGTGTGCTCTGCGGTTGGTGATAGTAACCTATAGATACCGTCCATTCTTTCACTGCGATTGACAGGATATGACAGCTTGATGCCCCGTCGTGAGATGATCGGATCTACGGTGGTTTCTACACTCCCTTGATAAATTAGGGCCAGAGTGTGCCAAGATTGGTCTTGGGCTAAATGCTAAGAAAACTG
The DNA here is from genome assembly GCF_963280865.1 of Gymnoscopelus braueri. Taxonomy (NCBI): domain Eukaryota; kingdom Metazoa; phylum Chordata; class Actinopteri; order Myctophiformes; family Myctophidae; genus Gymnoscopelus; species Gymnoscopelus braueri. The sequence goes on along the minus strand of NC_137620.1, from coordinate 11,807,449 downwards.
AGGTTATCACCTACATAATGTATAATATCCTTCCGGACTATCCACCTCTGATGACAACAGGAGGCACTGTGCTGAAAGAAGTCAATGACTTTAAATACTTGTGTTCATGGGTCAATTCAAAAGAGGAAGACCTTAAAGTGAGGAAAGTGCTTGTATGGAAGGCTCTGAATGGGATGGGCAGTGTCTGACACATCAAGCTCACTTCACCGCAACTGTAGAGTCTTTTCCTATATAATCAGTAGTCTGCCCTACAGGAGTCCATGGATAGGTGCTACACCAGGATGCTTTGTGCAATACTAAAAACATTAACTAGAATGAGCATGTGCATCTGTATGAGGGGTTACTAAGAGTGAGAAAATAGAAACCAGGAAAATGAGGCCTGCTGGTCACTGCCACAGACATAAGAGCTCTCAGACTGACAACCTGTGCTGTGAAAAGTCTAGGAACCAACACACTGTCATCGATCACACACCTACCTACATGGACGTACTAAAGAAAGATGCGGAAAACACACACACACACACACACACACACACACACACACACACACACACACTCTCACACACACACACACACACACACACACACACACACACACACACACACACACACACACACACACACACACACACACACAACGGTTTGGCAACAGTATTGTTTTTCAACTGACGCGCGCGCGCGTGTGTGTGTGTGTGTGTGTGCGTGTGAATGCAGTCACTCTCAACAACTGATGATGTGTGAATGCTCACCTTTCAGTTGCTTCAGTTTGGGACCTGGTTGTGGAGAAGAACAGAGTCATGTGATACAATGTCATGAGAAAGAAGCATGCACATTCACTGTAGTAGTACATGTGCAGGACAAACAGAAGATCAGCATAAAGATAAAGTCTGCACAATTATTTGCTGTCTGTTTCCTGCAATGATCAATAAGATTAGATAATACTTTATTGTCCCAGAGGAATATGCTTTTTCACAGTATGTTCAGCATTGAAACACATAGCAATGTGGAACAATAGCATACAACACAATATACAGTAAAGACAATACATAGCCTGTGTGGACTTTACTTTTATCTTTATGCAGAAAAAAATCAGGAAAACACACTCACGCACGCACGCACACAGTCTACTTTTCTAAATTTTTCCCCATCGTCTCCTAAATTGTTATGGTTGTCAAACCCCCCTTCATCTTGTTTTGGACCTCTACACCACCTAAACAACACCCCAGCAATCTGTGTCTTTCACAGTTAACAATAAAAACTAATGCAGAAACACTAACCTTTCTCTTTCCCAATGTCACTCGTCGTTGTCGGTGGCTCACCCTCAGGACCTGCAGAGGAAAAGAAAGAGACAGATCACAGCTCATCTTAAAGACATCCAGTCCAGTGTTATATCAATTTATTTTATTTTATTTTTAGGAGGTCATTGTAAATAATTTCAGGTAGTTTTACTATTCACTGCACACATTGCATCTGCTTTCAATACGCTCCCATATCAATATGCACTGAACACACACATTCAATATATTCCATGTTGGAGCTTACTATGAAACCGTGCTCGGGTTGTGTGTGTGTGTGTGTGTGTGTGTGTGTGTGTGTGTGTGTGTGTGTGTGTGTGTGTGTGTGTGTGTGTGTGTGACTGTCTGTCTGTGTGCAGTATTGTGTGCACTGCCTGTGTGCAGCCGCGCCCCCATGTGACTCACGCTCTCATTGGCTGCTGACAGATCTCAGAGTGGAGCTTACTGTGGCTGAAATCCGCCTGCCCCTGGGTGACTAATTACACTCCTCTGAGAGAAATATAGCAGCTACAGTCAAAAATAACACATCTAAAAGCATCTAGATGAGTTCAGCTATTGGGATATCTAAGAATTCCATGTCATTTGTGCATATTTCAGGCCGGATGGCAAGTTGAAAACGCCAAATGCTCATTCCTTTCTATTCTTCTTATTGTTATTTTCGAGCTGCGTTCGCTTCCCGCGTCAATATGTACTGAATTCAAGCAGAACAGGATTGCAGTCGATCATTGTTTTTTCCAGCTCAAGTCTATTTTTCCTCCCATACAATAGACAGTTCATCATGTGATTATTTAAATGGTGTAGAACGCACGCACGCACGCGCGCACACACACACACACACACACACACACACACACACACACACACACACACACACACACACACGCACACACACACACACACACACACACAGACACACACACACACACACACGCACACACGCACACACGCACACACGCACACACACACACACACAGTCTTGCTTTCTGCATTTTCCCTCATCATCCACTTACATTTCAATGGTTGCCACATTTTGTTCATCCAATCACTCTCTCTCTCTTGTCTTTCTCTCTGTCTCTCTGTCTCTCTGGGCTGATTCAGACTGGGTCCGATTGATTCGAACCGTTCCCGAGTACGATTGGCCTCTCCCAACTGGCCAGCATTCACATTGGCCAAAATTCTTCCGTACTCGAGTACACTTAATTCAACAGTAATGGTAAATATGTGCCTCATGGGGGCGCTGTTGACTATGGGGCTTTGGGAGGTAGAGAATGTCATTCACGGAAGAAGAGTCACTTGTCAGAGTGCAGAGTGAATAATAAAGTTTGACTGTGTTCCTGACGTTGTCTTGAGTTATAGTAATAACAGAACAACAATACACAACCAAAGCAGTGTGTGCGTTGGTCTTTGAAACCTCAAAATGTAACGTCGTCTCTCGCGTCTCTGTTATTATCAATATGATCGTGACGTCACTGATGCATCCTTGGTATTTTAGCAGTGATGTCACGGACAAATCCTTGGTATATTTATCCTTATATACACGTTCGCTACACATGTGTTTTTTGTTTGTTTTTCCACGGCTCGCGCTACTCAAACACTAGCGGGATTATTATTTCTTGTCAACATTCAAGTAGAACTATGAGAAGGTATAACCCAGCTAAAATAATGTGTCATTATAAAAATATATAAATGATATATGATTAGCAGTCCACTTCCTCCTGTCGGTATGGATAGATTCACATTGCAGCGTTCCGCTCCCGAGTGCGCAGCAATCGGACCCGAGACTACCTCCCCAGGTGGTTTCGGGTACGGTACGGTGATGCGTTACGGGGAACGGTACGCTACATTCATACTACCACACCATCTGCCATGTGGTCCGGGGTGCGCACCCGGGACCATAGTCTGAATCCGCCCAGTCTGTCTCTCTGTCTCTCCGTCTCTGTCTGTCTGTCTCACACACACGCACGCACGCACGCACGCACGCACGCACGCACGCACGCACGCACGCACGCACGCACACGCACACGCACACGCACACACACAGTCTTGCTTTCTGCATTTTCCCTCATCATCCACTTACATTTCAATGGTTGCCAACACCCCCCAGTTCAGTTCTTGTTTTGAGTGTTGTATCTACACCACCCAGACACCACCCCAGCAATCTGTGTCTTTCACAGATAACAGTACAGAAATGCAGAACAACGTACCTTTCTCTTTCTTGTTGCTGCTCCCAGATGGTGGGTTTTCACCCTCAGGGCCTGCAGAGGAAAACAAACAGACATATCACAGCTCATCTTAAAGACCACCACAACAGTGTTTAATCCATGATTTTCTTTTTTTTCTTTTATTCTCTGTTTAGGAGGACATTCCACTGCACTATTCACTGCACACAAATTGCATCTGCTTTCAATATTTTCCCATGTTAATCAGTATGTACTGAATACAAACTTTCAATAACACTTTTTCAAGTCAGCCTCATCGTGGCGCTATACAGGCCCCTTTTTGTTTTGGCTCTTGTAGGTCATACAAAAAAGAAAACAAAGATTCCTTGGATCAGGATGCAACGGCCCATAGGCCACGCCAATTTACACTAGATTAGATTTTCTGCCATTTAGCATTTTCTTAAAAACACACTACCACTAGTTAGTACTCTTTACGGAAATTTGTATTTTATTAGCTAAACATGCCTCTATCTTCACTTTACCTTTGGGTAGAAACCTCTTAACTAGATCATTCCTCTTCATCTTCTTCAGAACATTCATCACGATCTGATCTACATTACTGGTGTAAGTCTTCACGATCAGATTGGCAGTATCCATCCTGTCAGTTTTCTCCAGAAGGCTCTCTGGGAGCGGCTGGAGACCTTCAGTTAGGTTATTAGACTGTTGAAGATGCGACTTGAAGTCCCTGAACTCATCTTGCCCCAGCTCCTTCAGAGTGTCAATGATATGTGTCCAACAGGATGGATTCCTGGGACAAACAGAGGATGTTACTGCAACATCTCAGCTTTGCTTTCTAAATTATGTATTTGGGTGTTAAAAACGTACCACAGGCCTATTAGCGCCTAGATAATGATCATTGGGTATTATTGTTGTATATCCTACAGTGTAAACTCTACATTTATTTGTTCAAACAGCTGTATTTTTGTGGTCAAACCAAACAACATACCAACATTTTATTTATAGCATCACTTATGACGCTATAAACCACTGTTAGCCTACAAATGTCTATCTACTTCCTGTAAGTAAACTAAAAAATAAAACTAGGGGTTGTAATCATTACAAGTGGCTTTATTTTGAAATCCTCCGTTGGCGTTTTTAGAGGAAGTTAGTTTCTGTCTCATTGCCTGCCAATAACGCATATATGCGGTTTTTAGAATCCATCACTTGCCTGCCAATAACGCATATATGCGTTTCTAGAAAAATATATATATATTTTTTTACTTTTTTTTTTTATTATTTGACCCAAAGACCAAGGAGATATAATTTTTCGAAGATCTAGACTCCTATCCACTTCCTTGTTAACTTAAAACTTAAACATTCTGTATCTCGGCTCCTGAGTACTTTTTGTTTTTCAATGAAAAATCTCTGGCAGCCAACAGCTAAAAATCTGAAATAACTCTGGCAGTAAGTGAGTTAAACAAGCTGTTATGACATCAGCTGTCATGAAGCTAACATCAGTCATAATGGTGGTAGCCTACTTGGAGAGACACATTTTCTGAGGTGGTACTCAGTCAAAAAGGTTAAGAACCACTGCTGTATTGATTTCAAGAGGTGGGTCTACTTGATTCATCACATCACAGTTTGTTTGGAAACCCTGGGCCAGTTTTAAGACTTTTAACTTTTACTCTTAAAGTACATGTCAGAGCCTGTACTTTTTAACTTTTACTTGAGTAATTATTTGAATGAGTACTTCTACTTTTACTAAAGTCGTTTTTTACACAAGTAATTGTACTTCTACTCGAGTACAGAAAGGCAGTACTTTTCCCATCTCTGGTCTCACGTCTGTCTCCTTTTCCCCATTAAAATAGTGATGTTGTTTAACCCATTAAGACCTGGAACTGTGTCATTTTTTGATTTTAGCTAAAAAGCATTATTTTACACTTTGGGCTATTCAAAAATAGCAGATATACAAGCTCATAGCGCGGCACCGAGTGCCGCGCTACGAGCTTGTAGATCTGCTATTTTTGAAAAATAGTGAAAATGTGTGCAAATCTTTGAATATATATTTTTTTAAAGCGAACATTTTTAACTCAAATTTTTGCTTCTGGGGGGTCCCTGGAACAAGATATTTTGATGGGGGTCCGCGGCCAAATACATATAATTTTGGGGGTCCTTGACATGAAAAAGATTGAGCACCATTGATATAGAAACATACGTTTTTCAGAATAATGTTGGGATTTAGGAGACATGTAGAATCGGCTTCAGGTCTCAATGGGTTAAACACTATGAATTAAAACTGTTTCAAAACAATGATGGGGTAACTAAGACATAATACATAATAATGAAATA
>NC_137620.1:11756646-11796646 GCF_963280865.1 Gymnoscopelus braueri | reverse complement strand
TTTACAACAAAGGCATTGTAAAGAAGAAGCCGGAGAAAGAGGCTGCACAGGGAAAGGTGGGTCTCTCCGTGCGGCTCGACCGGGAACCAAACTGAATACCATTATCCAGCATACAGAGAAGTTGGACAAAAGCAATAAGATCGATAGTATCTGTCTGTTAACAGACGTTGCAGGAGTGTTTGGAGAGAGGCAAAGAATATCAAGGTATGAATAGGTTCAAAGTCATATTTTGGTCACATTTACCGCGTGCCATGCCCGTCTCCCTTGCAGCTTCTATAGTAGGCAAACCCACAATGCAATGCTTTGTTTTAAAGAGTGCTGTGCATGCACGCACAGGCACACATCCGCGCACAGTCACAGACACACACCACTGATTATTAAAAATGTGAATATAATTTCATCTATAAAACAGGAGACTCACCTGAAGACCCCACAGTCTGGTTGGATGGATTCAACAATGGATCCGTCTCTGAAACACAAGGTAGAAGAACACTTAAAGGTTTCATGACGTTCAGTTTTACCACACATTAAAAGTCTTTGTCATGGTCCTTCAAACGTGTATAAAAGGTTTTAACAAATAAATCCACTCCATTGATCCATGGCAGGTGTTTTTCTCTCACATTTCTAAAGCCTTTTCAACTGCAATGAAAAAATAAATCTTTGCCTGCGGGTGTCACTGTTGAGGGATTTTGCTGGTCAATCATCGCCTCTGCTCCGCCCCCCCCCCCCCCCACCCCCAAAGGAAAGGATAGGTGAGGGGAGGGGAGGGGAGGGGCAAGGAGGAGAGTGGGCGGGATTAATGGCCTGTGACTTCACTGCCCAAGGGCCAAGCTCAGATTACTTTTCAGCCTAATTATTCAGAAAACCCCAGACCACAGAAAATCCACTGAATGTTCAAAGTGTTTTTTGGGTGTAATTGAGGTCATAAAACCCCCCAAAAAACCATAAAAAACTAGAAAATGTGCTCCTCGGAGCACACGTCTCCGCCAGCAGACCCGTGCTATTTTAATAGCACGGGTCGTCTTGGTAGAACGGGTCGTCTTGGTAGAATGCGCGTGGTTTTTGGTGTTCTGCAGGGGCGACTGAATATGTAGTGTCTGCATCTAAAAAAAATTCTTCTTGAAGCAATGTGTCATATGGGAGTCGTCGTAATTGACTGGTTTGTTCAAATGCTTGTCTGTCTTCTTCATCTTCATTGTCTTGAACAGTTTCAGCAGTTGATTGGTGTGTTTGATCTATGTCAGTTTTCTCTAGTGCTACATAATGTATTTGATCAAGGTGGCCAATTGTTACAGTATTAAGACTGCCTTGTTGTGGGATCAATTCAACTCTATAGTCCTCTTCTGTGTTACTGTTGTAGATGAGTATGCCTTCTTAGCTTTGGCCTTCTGCGCCTTTGCTTGACCAATGTTAGGTGTTCTCAGAGGGACACACAGACGCACGGACGGGTGATTTGTACTGGAAGGTACTGTTCCAATCAAGACTGATTGATCCTGTCTTACCTCACTTCAAAAACATAAATGGCTTTTTGAAGTGACACACCTATTTATAGGATTTTATTTCGTCATGCGTCCCTCTAGCCAATCAAAGGCATTGGTGTCAACATATTGACACGTGTCACGTGGAGCTTGACCAATGTTAGCTTGGCTAGGAGGGAGGTGAACACACAGCGGGACGAAGCGAAAACATACTCTCCGCCTCCGGCGGAGACAATAAAAAAAGTGAAAATGAATGTCATAGAACCTTTAATGTTTGACTAAAATCGTGTGTATTGATTTGCACTTGTATTGTGTGTATTTATAACAAACGTGACATCCGGGTGACGTAATGCTCTGATCGGTGCTACTACATTTTCAGTCCACCATGCAGCCTTACAATTGAATATACAGTATAGGGCTGTTCCCGACTCAGGATACGGGAATCAATAGGATTCAATGCACATCCAGTACTAGCTGGTGCAAGACAAAATAACAGAAAAATGAGAAAAGGAGTATGCCTACTTGATTACATGCAGTGTAACTCTGCTACAGCATCTACTACAAGTACATCATAAATGTTATACTTACCTAAATCCTGAGCATCATGCAGATCTATAGCCACTATATGGAGAAAAGGTTTCAGCTATGTTACACATAATGTTAACTATTATATACTGTATACAATATCTACATTTCCTGCATTAATGATTTTTTTAACAGTATAATCAAATATATTTAAGTTACAGTCTTACAGTACACACAGTCAAACTTTAAGTGCATGCAGACATGTACTCAACACACACATGCACACACACATGCACATGCTCGCTCCACACACACATGCATGCATGCACACAGACGCAAACGCAAGTGCATGCACGCAAGGGCACAAATGCGCGCACATACACAGACACACACCACTGATTATAAAAATGTGAATATAATTTAATCTATAAAACAGGAGACTCACCTGAAGACCCCACAGTCTGGTTGGATGGATACAACAATGGATCCGTCTCTGAAACACAAGGTAGAAGAACACTTAACTCATCCAGTGCCATTGACGTGTTTTATGTGTTTGTTCCCAAAGGCCCTTGGTGCCAATGACGTGTATGGCGTGTTTTTGTAGAAACGGCTGTATCTTGAGTTGACTTATTTTGCCCTAGATTTCGCGAGACATGTTATTTTCAACGTGCTTCTGGAATAGAAGGCCATATTGGTCCGGTGGGCCGTCAGTCGCTTTCCGGAAGTCCCTCACTCAAAGGGTATAAAAGGACCCCGGAAGCGGACGTACTTCCGCTTCGCTTCTTCTGCCTAGCAGATGATCACAGAAGTAATCACAGCTCACAAAAGAGTTTCTTCAAAGTTCGAGGTTTCTGCGGGATTTCAACTTATCTCAACAGCGACAATTTGGTTCTCGGTCCACTGAGAATCCCCGGACCTCGTTTCTCTCCCTCAACATCCCTGCTGTTTTTTCCCGGCGTGGAAAACACAGCCTTCTACGGACGCTAAGCTAACCACGCTAGCTTCCCCCGTTAGCCTCGCTAACAGCTAGCGGCTTAGCCTAGCTTCTTCTAGCTAACTCAGTGGCTCGTAGCTTAGCTCGCCACCTCCTTCTCTCTCGATGGATCGACGAGAGCGTTCTACCGTCGCCGATCGCAGCCACCGGGGAGCCGGGGTGGATCTTCCCATGCGACACTGCGGCATCCGCTCCTGTTTCCAGCCCCTAGACGACTGGGATACGCATGATCACTGCGTCGTCTGCCTAGGCTTCGCCCATGCAGACACCGCAGCCTACGAGCAACACCCAAGGTGTCTTGATTGTGCTAACCTCCACCCTTCCGAGCTTCGGAGCCGCCTCAACAGGGCCCAGAGGTTCTTTTGACCACGTGCCCTGTATGAGAAACAGGAGGAGTTAGACGACGATCGCCACTACTTCTCCTCCCGGCAATCAGCGGACCGACCGCCCTGCTAGCTCAGTGACCGGAGGGGAGGCCTTCACACGCCGACCCCGATTTCGCCCTTCTGCAACAGCCCAGTGCGCGGGCTCTGGATCCACCGGAGCGGCTTCGACCTCCTTACAGAGAGAGTGGGTTGAGGCCTTCCTAATAGGCTCCCCGCTCCCGCTCTCCTACGAGGGGGGACTACAGGAGCGCTGAGCCTCTCGTGGCTTCCCCACCGGAGGGACGCGGCGACGCCACGAGGCGTCGAGCGCCCTCCCGCTACTCTACTTCTTCCGCCGGCGGGGACGAGGATGAAGATTACATCCTCTCTCGTCAGTCTCGCCGCCGCGACTACGATGGTGAGCATGGCTACCAAGTCATCGATGAAGTCGAGGAGGAGGGAGAAATCGTCCGCCATGACGCACGCGCCACCGCGGACCATCACTCCCCACTCCCGGCCCTCGGCCCACCTCAGGCTGGGACCCCTCACACTGCAGCTCTGCCTGCGGCGGCTGAGGAGACGGCTACAGCCCAGGCTGACAGCGCGCCTCCACCTGCTGACCACACAAAGGGTGAGGCCTCGCTGCTGGATCTCTACAAACAAGCCACCGTCAGGTGTGGCCTCAAGTGGCCTGCTGATGAAGCCGAGGAGGCCCCAACTAACTCCTCGGAGTGGCAGGGACTCAACTCGGTGGAGGAGAAGATCGCAGAGAGGAGCAAACTTCCCTTGGCTAAGGGCTTTGGCACAGGCTTCGCCGTGTCGTGGGACTCGCCTGTAGCCCCCGACGCTGATCCTAAAAAGCTGCGCTTTAATACCGACTGCACGGGAGCGAGCGAGCTCGGCCTCGCCACCTTCCCGCCCATGGACCGCAGTTTGGCCCAATTCCTCCTGCACAGCCAGCCACGAGGCCAAGAAAGCCCCCTTCTCCATGGCTAAAGAGCTACCCTGCTTCACCAGCTTCGCTGGCTCCGTGGCCACCAAGGCGGTCTACAAAGCAACGGCGTCGGGCGCCAGGGCTCTCAACACCGCTGCTCTACTGCAGGGGTCCCTGAAGGTACTCCTGGACGAGGCTGGAGACGCCACTACACCCCAGCAGCTAGCTGAGATGCGACGCCTCACACAGGAGGTCATTCTCCTGAACAAGTACTCTGGGCTGGCAGAGTACTCAGCTTGTCCGTCACCCATGAAAGGGCACGGTGGCTCGACCACGTGACTTTCAAGGGTGTAGACGACAAGAAGAACCTGCGGAACCTCAAGGTTGCCGCTGGGAACCTCTTCCAGGGCGCCATAGGGTATCTGCAGGACAGCCACCCGGTGCGTAAGGCTCAGGATGAGGCTGCCTTGTCCTGTATACAGGCTCCATTCAGACCGCCTCCCCCCAAGCCCCAGGCCCGCCCTGCACGGCAGGCGGACAGGGGCAGGCCCCAGAACCGGCAGGACGGTCCGACTCGCCAGGCCCAGTCTTTCTCCGCCCCGCCCGCTGCCAGAGGTGAGCAGCGCGACCGGAGGGACGACGACCGCACACGCCCCCCGCCCAACAAACCCCACCAGAGAGGCCCCAACAGGGGCCGCAACTCCAGGCGGGGTAAATGACATTTCCACTCCCTGCCAGAAGAGCAGGGAAGTTTACTCCCCCGGTTCCCTCTCCCCCAAGGCAGGGGATTTGCACCTGGACCTAGTGGCCACGGGCCTCAGTCCCAGGACGGCAAGGAATTGATTGATTGATGTACTTTATTTAGCAAGACATGAGAACATCAGTACATGGAAGTACAAAAAATTCACAATACAAGGTCTACTAAACTGGGAGGCTCATTAAGCACTAAGCTTGTTTAAGATGAGATCCCCATGCACACAATCATGATGACATATAAGAGACAGACAGATATACACAACTACTATACAGAATGTCATACAATCAGCTTACAGGTTACTGGTATGAAGAGTGAAAATAAATGTACAAGAGAAAAAAGAAATGGGGGGGTAGGTTAAGACTTAGACAGGGGCCATTTTCGAATTGCAGCCTCCTGAAGGTGTATCTTTAGGGCAGTGGGAAGAGGAGGAGATCTTCACAGGAGCCAGTGGAGGCAGCAGAGGACCGCTCCCCGAGCCCCTGGAAGAAGTCTCGACACGCACACACACACATGTCAGAGTACAGAATTGCCTGAATGTGCATGCCTCTGTGTCCTGTGGCTGTTATTGTTGCTCGACATTTTTTCCATGACAAAAAAAGTTTGTGTATTAAAAAACAACAAAAAATCACAACAAAATACAGCCGAAATGAAAATGAGCCGGCGGCCACGGGGGAGCCCTCTCGAAGGGTCCTTTGTGGTCGCCGGACGGAACGTAGGCTTAGTGGTGGGCCTAGACCGTCACAAGCTACATGGGTCAAGCCAAAATTTTCCATGGTCCACCAGAAGGCGCCAGCGCGCCTTTTCACAATAACAACCCCTTTATTGTTGTCTGAAAACCTTCCAGTTGAAAATGTTGACGGCGACGGCGTTACTACGCTCGGTCCGTCAAGGCGACTGGTGGAGCTCAATAGATCTCAAGGACGCCTATTTCCATATCCCCATCTACCCGCCGCACAGGAAATTCCTGCGCTTCCAGTTCGAGGGTCACGTGTACGAGTACCTGGTCCTCCCGTTTGGAATGTCTTTGAGTCCCAGAGTGTTCGTGAAATGCACTCAGGCAGCGATAGCTCCTCTGAGGCAGAGGGGAGTACCGCATTGCAAGCTACATAGACGATTGGTTGCTCAGTGCGGACTCACGTCAGGAAGCATGTAATCACACCGACCCCGGGGTCGCGGACCAGATCTGGGTCAGGTTCGGACGGCCCCAGGTAGACCTATTTGCCTCGCAGGAGAACGCAAAATGCTCGCTGTTCTTCTCGATGAGAGGACAGGCTCTGCTGGGCCTGGACGCCTTGGTGCACGAATGGCCGGGGGGCTGCTTTACGTGTTCCCTCCGCTGGAACTGATCCACCCCACTCTGGAACGGATCAGGCTCCAAGGCCTGACGGTGTTGCTGGTTGGAGGTCGGAGATAGCTCCCCTCCTCTACGAACAACCCTGGCCTTGCGCAGGGATCTGCTACAGCTTTCAACCCAGACCTGCAGACCTAGAACTGTGGGTCTGGCCCGTGAGAGGGAAAACTTGACTGCGACTGGACTTCCACCTAGAGTTCAGGCCGCTAGGAGACACTCCACTAGGTCCGCCTATGGGGCAAAGTGGGGCGTGTTCGAGGAGTGGTGTCTGGAACGGTCCCCGGTTGTGGTCCTGTTCCAGGCTTCGGTCGCAGACATCCTGATCTTCCTACAGGACAGATTGGATCTGGGAAACGCTTTCTCCACGATCAAAGTATACCTGGCGGCCATCTCAGCATGCCATGTAGGCTTCGATGGGAAAACCGCAGGAAAACAGCCCCTTGTGTGCCAGTTCATGAAGGGCGCGCTGCGTGAACATCCTGTCTCAAGGTCCTTGTTCCCTGCGTGGGACTAGGTCCTGGTGCTCGACTCACTTTCTCGTCCTCCTTTTGAACCGTTGGAGACGGTGTCTTCAAACCCAAAAAGTTGTCTTCAAACCCAACCCGGCGTTTGTACCCGAAAACCACCTAGCGGTGGTTACACCGACTGAGCTGGTGGCTTTTCACCCTCCTCCGTTTGCCTTGAGGAGGATCGGAGGCTGCACTGTCTCTGTCCAGTGAGGGCCCTGCGACTGTATGTCCGGAGGACTGCGGCCCAAAACCGACCCAGCCAGCTGTTCGTTTCTTTGGGGCCCGGGTCGCGGGGAAAGGCCCGGTGGATTGTAGATGCTATTCGCTTGGCCTACACCAGTAGAGGAGCGCCAGAGCCTGAAGGCCTGAGAGCGCATTCTACTAGGGGTGTGTCGACGTCCTGGGTCCTCTGCAGAGGTGTGTCTATTCAGGACGTCTGCACGGCAGTGAGTTGGTCGTCTCCCTCGACTTTCGCTGCCTTTTATAGCCTGGACGTGGCGGTGTCTTCCATGGCGCACGCAGTCCTGGGTGTGGCTTCCACCTGAGGGTGGGCATGTGCATGGAACGGACGTGGGTCTGTTCATGCCCCTGTACCTTAGTGTAAGATAGGACGATGTCTGGGCCTTAGACCAATAAGGCGGACTTCGGTCTGTCAGGGCCCTCCACTAATATGGACAGGCTGTGTCTGTCCTTTAGTTCATAATACAGACCAATGGTCTGTCAGGGCCCCACTTTATTCGTCCTTTTATACTTTTATACCCTTTGAGGGAGGGACTTCCAGAAAGCGACTGACGGCCCACCGGACCAATAGGGATTGTTCCGAGGGAGTAAATGTGAAGCTTCAGTATCATCGCCAGAGGGTGCTGTTTCCCATATGTGAATGAGTTGTTCGCAATTTACAAAACCTGGGTTACGCAAGTAACCCATAGTTATCTGGGATAACGGATACCGGGTGTGTTTAACAACGGCCGGATGAGCGATAATAATGGATAAAAAAAAATTATGGTGAGTTTCAGTGAGCGACGCACATTGATACCGGGTGAGTTCAGACAAGCGATCATAATGGATATACATTTTCTGTGACCAGTTGAAAAAGTATAAAAAACTAAAATCTATGGCACTGGGCAAAGACAGCCAGAAATAAGTCTGGCACTGAATGAGTTAATGTTTGACTAAAATCATGTGTATTAATTTGCACTTGCAATTGTGTGTATTTATCACAAATGTGACATCCGGGTGACGTAATGCTCTGATCGACGCTACAACATTTCAGTCCACTATGCGGCCTTAAAATTTAATATACAGTATAGGGCTGCACCCGACACAGGATATATCTGGTCGAATCAGAATCGGGATTTCTATGTGTTTTATGTATAAAAAAAGGTCTTTATGACCAAATAGGAGGCTACAATTGCAATAGTTTCAGTGCATATTTTGAGCATGTTACATAGTTAAGTGCAATAGAGCCATATGAATATTTGATTATATTGAGGATTTAAAAGCAATGAATCCGTTAAGAGAACTACATACTGTATGACGGCAGACTGCTTATTTAAATTGAGGACAATCCATCAGACTGCAGACTGTGTGTGTAGGACTACAGTTCTGAGTGTAACGCTACTGTATCAAGGAGCTATGTTGTGCACATCCAGTACTAGCTGGTGCAAGACAAAATAACAGAAAAAAGAGAAAAGGAGTAGGCCTACTTGATTACATGCAGTGGAACTCTGCTATACTTACCTAATTCCTGAGCACCATGCAGATCTATAGCCACTATATGGGGAAAAGGTTTCAGTTATGTTACACACATATACTGTATACTACATCTACATTTCCTGCATACACAAATGCACACATACTGTAAACACAGACACAGACACACACCACTGATTATAAAATGTGAATATAATTTCATCTATAAAACAGATGAGTCACCTGAAGACCCCACAGTCTGGTCGGATGGATTCAACAATCGATCCGTCTCTGAAACATAAGGCAGAAGAAAACTTAATGTTTGACTAAAATCATGTGTATTGATTTGCACTTGTATTGCGTGCAGGCCCAGCTGGTATGAATGGGCTAGTGGGGCTAAGCCTCCCTATCTTATGGACTAAACATTACATTACATTACATTACAGTCATTTAGCAGACGCTTTTATCCAAAGCGACTTACAATAAGTGCATTCAACATAGGTAGGGAACGAAACTACTAATCGCCAGAAGTCTTAAGTGCATTCTCTTCTAAAACAGGCAACTAAGAGTATACCTAGCGCTAAAGTAAAAGTGCAATATATCAGCTACCTACTTTCATAAACAGATGAGACAAAATAGGAAAATCAAATGAGCAAGAGCTAAAACAAATAAGTGTATTGAATAAACAAGATCCAATAAGACAAGAGCTCGTACAACTAATTGACAACAAGTAGGCCAGGCAAAGAGGAAGGGTAGTGTTTCCTGAAGAGGTGGGTTTTCAGCCTGCGGCGAAAGATGGGCAGTGACTCTGCTGTCCTGACATCAGTGGGGAGTTCATTCCACCACTGTGGGGCCAAAACAGAAAAAAGCTTTGGCCGTGTAGACTAAAGATGAGAAATTATTATTAAAATGTTTTAGAAGAGATTATGTTATATGTTGGTGGAACCTAGAGCAGCAAAATATGTAAAAATTGGCTGATTTCTTTTAACCCAATCAGCTTCCATTGGCTTTCATTGAGTTGAGTGATTGACAGCTGACATGACACGCCTGCTTGATTTACTCACCATTGGGGCTCATATGTTTTAGCCCTCAGGCCCAGCCCTCATTGGCTTTTGACCAATGACAGGTGCTACCTGCGTTTCTGTGCTTTGTTCTGGGAAGGTGGAGGATGATTAACAATGGCGGGCGCAGTGTTGTGCTAGTTACTGAAAACCAGTAACTAGTTACCATTACTAGTTACTTCATTTAAAAGTAACTCAGTTACTTTACTAGTTAGTGTTACTTACACCAAAAGGTAATGCGTTACTGTGAAAAGTAACTTTTTAGTTACTTTAAAAAAAAAAGGGCTCCCATTATTGCCCTTATAGCCTTCATTTCAGTACTGTTATTGCATTGGAGAATAATACAATCTGTTGATCAACTTGACATGCATTTGCATCACTGAACTCTGCTAAGCAATGTGGTCTATACCAGGGGTCGCGCTATAGGATTATAATCTGCTGGTCCCAATGTCCGGAATGATTCAAATTTATCAGACATCTGATAAAAAATACCGGTCATAATTATGTTTAAGCATTAATTACAAGCAGGTGCGTAAATACAGCCTAACACTACAGCATTATATTTTGGATTGAGCTATTTGAACATGAACCATGATGAACGAGTAATATACACATTTTATATACAGTAGCAGGGTCATCTTGCACAAATACATTATTTACCTACACTACCATTTGCGCCTGGCAATCTCTGCTTCTCACCCATTGACTTGCATGTTAAATGATGGCTTTTCCCCTTAAAATAATTGATCATTTCAGGAGCAAGAGCTTCAAAATCTCTTCTAAATCTAGTCAACAAGGCCTGCAGTAGGCTATGCACTGGAAAATGTGCATGGCATTATTTCAATAAACTAAAAACATGGGAAATGTTAGAGGGAGTAATAGCCATGGATACACGACGGTCGACTGTCACGACCGTCATGGATGAACTTCAACCTGGTGTTTGCACTTTCTCCATTTATGGCCCGTACATCTACATAAACGTTCATATTTCAAATATAACGTGCTTATCCCATGGCCACGGATGTTACATGTATATACGGGCTCTCAGAAGTACCTGTATCATCCGTATTGTTCAATAAAAAGCATTTTAATCTGATCGGTGGCCATTTTCTCCATATGCTTTCAACTGAGTGACCCTATCGGTTGGTAGGTGTATTGCACTCCAATACACTATGAGAAAATGGCCACTGATCGGATTAAAATGCTTTTCATTGAACAATACAGAATATACGGGTACTTTTGAGAGTCCCGTGCATAATTGTAACATCCGTGGCCATGGGGTAAGCACTTTATATTTGAAATCTGAACGTTTATATAGATGTACGGACCGTAAATGGAGAAAGTGCAAACACCAGGTTGAAGGTGAACCTTGACTGTAACAGGAGTTTTCATGTACCGCAGGGACTGCAGTAGCAGTTAATAAATAGACGAACAAATGAATTAATATACTTTAACGTTCGGAATCCGAAACAGGCAGCGCTGTGATTCTGAATTTTGTTACGATTGCGGTGATTAGTAGCCTATTTTTGACACCACCTGGGCGAGTGAGTCGTGTAACTTTCCCGACGTTAAGCTGTGTGTGTTCAACAACACAGCCATGAAGCCTTGCAGTTTAAGTGCAGATTTCAGCTTGGGAAAAGCAGCCTCCAACGGGTTTGGGTACGTGGTTCATAGTCACCATTGCGTTATCGTTAAGAGAGAGAGAAAGAAAGAACGAGCGAGAGAGAGCTTGCAAAGCCGCTCACAGCGCGTCTCTGCATGTGACACAGGCTGGTGTAAAGTCAATTTTTCATTTACTCAAGTACTGTACTTTAGTACAAATCTCAGTCACTGTTTGCCTCGCTGTATATATAAATACTATATAAAAAATAACGGAGTAACGCACCATGTAGTAACGGTAACTGAGTTACTGAATTAAAAAAATAATGCGTTAGAGTACTAGTTAGAAAAAAGTAACGGCGTTACAGTAACACGTTACAGTAACACGTTACTTGTAACGCGTTAGTCCCAACACTGGGCGGGCGGCAGTATTCAAATGGAGGAAGGAAATTATTTACTTCATTTATCTAATCCGTTTTCTCTCATATCCGTGGAGGAAAACTTGAAGTTAAGAGATTGGGGGCACATCGTCCAATGGATATTTAAATAACAAAAGCAAAGACGCCAAAATCGTATGTTTTGTGGATTTGGAATTCTTACTGTTTGGGGAAGACACGGCTATTGGACCCAGAAAGGTATTGTGGATTTGCTTCATTTATCTGATTAAGTTAGAAACATGATCGCTGCTTTAATCACAGTGGAAGTGACTCAAACTGTCATTGTTGGGGAAAGTTAACATCGCAATTCAACGTGACTGCGTGCGTGTACCGTGCGTGGAATTGCAAAACAAGGCCACTGGCCATGACAATATTCCCTCCAAATTTCTCAAAGACTCTGCCGCCTCCATTGCTCCAATCATCACCCACATAGTAAACCTTTCCATGAAACAGGGACCCCATGATTTCAAAATAGCGAGAGTAACCCCTCTGTACAAAAAAGGAAGCAAATTAGACCCAGGTAACTACCGCCCTATTTCTATTCTTAGTTACATCTCGAAATACTGCGGCATGGTCATGCTGGACCTCCAAGGTTACTTCGACTATACATACACCTCATGGTAGGCCTTAAAAAAAAGGCTCCAGACATCCCAAAACAAACTGGTAAGGCTACTTCTTGGGCTCACATCTACAACTCCTTTAACCCCTGCTCACTTTGCTAGACTTGGATGGCTCAGGGTAGAGGACAGAGTACAGCAACTTGCAATGGGCCTGGTCTACAAGATGCACTACACCACAAAGACACCCGTGTACCTGTCAAACTACTTCAAAAACATCAATCAAGTCCACAATCACAACACCAGAGGGAGCTCCACTAATCACGTCCAACCCAGATTTGTCTCTAACAAGGGGTTAAATTTGTTCTCCTGCTATGCCACAAAAATGTGGAATGCCGAACCAAGTCGTGAAGGAGTGTAAAACCCTACTCTCCTTCAAAACCGCTCTAAAAGAGCACTTACAGGTGGCTGCAATTCGAAACTGGCCCCTCTAAAAGTCAAAGCCTAGCCCTCCCCCCTTGAACTGTTTGCTGTACATATTTTTGTTTTTGTTTTCAAACTGTTTATACAATGTTTTGCATAGTAGTGAATATTTGTCTGTCATTAAATGTTTCTATGAATTGAGTACAAAGGACCCCAATGGAAAAAAGCCATAGGCTTTCTTGGGTTTAAAAATCCTCTTAGCAGACCTTATTTTGAACTGTACTTTCCTGTGCTTTTTTGCAAACTGCTAATGAAGTATCCGAAAGTAACCGAGTACTCTAATTGCAAAACTAACGCGTTAGGTTATTCCATTACCCAATAAAGTATTCCGTTACAGTAACGTCGTTACTTGTAACGCTGTTATCCCCAACACTGGTTACAAATAATGTTAACTATCAAATATTGTTGCCGTCGGGCAGAAAACTCAAATCTATATATAACTCAAATCTCCATATTTCCCCATTTCATCATAAAAGAGTGTTGCACAAAAGTATTGAAACTAGCTGATCTGCAAGTTCACAACGCCTCGTACTGTGTGATATTTTAAATCTTTTTGTTTAAATCAAGACCAAAAAGGAACAGTTTTGGACCCGACAGCAGTGATATACAATATCTAAATTTTCTGCATAAATGAATGTTTGATCAAAATAGTCAGTATATTGCAGTATAGTCAGTATATCTCACCGTGGTTGGCCTCTTCTTCATCTGAAACAATGACATTTTGGATAATGTTATCATACATAAGTTACATGCAAGCATACATTAGGGTGACCATATTCTGAATCCCCAAAAAGAGGACACTTGGAGATACTAAAAAATAATCTACTTTATATATTTTTTAATTGTGCTTTATAAAGAGCAAAGAGGTATAAAGAGCAAAGAGGTAAATAAAAAAGAGGTAGCCTTGGCATTTTGAAGGCTCAGTGCATCTGAGTGAAGGAGCAAGGAGTCACAGCACAAAGTGGTAGCCAGTGCACCACCTTCTACAACGGATGTAAGATCTACCTGGGGTGCACACGCAAGACCAGCAGCAAGCAGAAATAATTCACTAAAGCAGCTTAGACTTTTTAATTGCCTTTTTATTAACAAGGTGCAAAAATAAAGTAGGAAAGCAACACCGTCACGCAACAGAGCTTAGTGCTGTGACTGCTGTCTTTATTGTGGAAGTCAAAATGAGCCCACACTTCAGCTCTGTCTGAACACATTGAGGAGGGGGCAGCCAGGACGTTATGACGATGTCTCGTCCTAAGTCGTCCTTGGCAGTGAGAGAGGTTAAGGTTGTGTAACATTAACATGAAGGAGTAAGGCATGTAGTAGTATGTGTGATCTTACCAGGCATCTTCAACAGGTGGGGTTGGTGAACTTTAAGAGCATTGTAAAATGCTGCTCTGACTTTTGTTCCCCCTGGTTGTAGTATTTCTCTATACAGAATCCACATTTGGTCCATGCTTGTCTCCTCCTCTTGAATCTCATCATAGATCTCAGAATGGACCATGGATTCTAGAGTATCTAGTATAGCCATGACTCTGGAAACATTTGTAATCAAATGTCCCCTGTTCTCCTCCACGAAACATGCTGTTTGGAAGAGAAAAAGAGTTATTGAGATAAATGGATCACAGAAAAAAAGGTCTCTGCATCTCTACATCCCCACATATATAGTAGTGTAACAACTAGTACATTTATAGTTTTGAAATAAGATATTGAGGATGCACACCATGGATCCCCAATAGAGGGCCCACGGACCAGGTGCGGCGCACCAGAGCAATTTGCGTGACCTTGACATGTTATGAAGTGTACTAGGGATGACAACGAAAATTTGAATTTTCAAATATACGTGACAGTCTCCAAATAAAACTTTAACATTTCATGTGTATGCTAAAAAATATATTTCTAATTGTTTTAATTGTTAATTTACAGCCAATATATAAGCTAATACTAATGTACAGTAAATGGACATTGATTTATTGTTCACACTGTCGGTTGTTTGATATTACAGTAAAACTGTAATGTAGAGGAGGTCTTCTCTGCCTCTCTGTCACACGAGTGGCGTTAGTACTGCTAGTTTGAGCAAGACCCGGTAAGGACGCGCTGTGATTGGTGGAGTCGGAATTGCCGGTCGCTGACGTCATCGAACGTGCGGACATCGGAGCTACAGTTGTAGCTTTGTATCTTCTGTCTGGAAGTTGAACACAGCGCAACTTGAATTTGTAGCTTTGTATCTTTGTCGCTAGAGCTACAGCTACAAGCGTCGGATGTATCTTTGTATCTTCATGTCGCTGGTTTCCATGGAAAATGAATGGTAGCATGTATCTTTTAATCTGCCCGTGTGAACGCACCATTATACTCGTCTCTCGGTTTATAGTTACGTACGAACGCAAGCCGATCGACAAGCCTACAACGTGTCACGGATGCAATACGGTGTGAGCTTGTTTGTCAGCTGTGTTCGTTGCGGGACACCGTTGTACAACGAAGCAACAAGGCACTAGTTGAGCCACGTCGGCAGGAACGCACAGTTATAAAGCGGTGATTTCAAAGGACTGCAATGGCTCACAGACAATACACAGTATTTAACATTGAATGAAAACCATGTCAAATGTAAACTGTGAGATGCTAAACATCGAGCCGAGACCGCCCATTATTTCACTGTGAGGACGTGTCGTGTTGAAACATGCATGCTACTGCTAATCACAAAGATTGGATACGTATCAAACTTTAAAAGTTTATTTATAATATGTGACTGTGGCTGGAGAAAGGGGCATCAAGTCGCCCGTTGTGAAACAGTAGAAAAGAGCAAAATATGTTTGATTTTTTTTTTGTGCTTTTCTTTTTTTTTCCATATTAACACAGTTCGAATGTTGAAGGTTTGTATTCCAAAAGACGTTTTAGAATCATTAATTGGTTTAAATTACATTACAAAAACAGCTGTGTTTGTGTGTGTTTCTGTCGGTCTTGTGTGGGCGGAGAGTGATTTTAACGTGCAGGGACAACATTTGCATGAGGGGTTTTGGTTGGTCGTTGGCTTCATTGTTCCCCGGTTACAAGCCTAATCCTCGCCCATCAGTATCCATGCCTGTACTGTGGTGGTGTAAAGTAACTAAGTACATTTACTCAAGTACTGTATTTATGGTATTTTTTTATTTACTGGAGTAATATCCAGCTGGGAGAATATCCAACCTGAAACCAACTTCACCACGATGGGAAGCGGCCAGTATTGCGTTAGTCTTTTTCGGGACAGAATCTAGTTGTATAAAAATATAACATTGTAGCGAACACAGCAGCTAGGTGAGGGCGGCCCCAGCTAAACAACAGGCTGCTTGACGTTCGTTTGTATGGAAGTATTTCACTGAAGATGTGGACAAAAACAAAGTGGAGTAGCGAGGCTAGTTAGCTTAGCCTTGTTAGCTCGTTGTCAAGCGTCATGGCTGAACTTCAACCTGGTGTTTGCATTTCTCCATTTACAACCCGTACATCTACATAAACGTTCATATTTCAAATATAAAGTGCTTATCCCATGGCCACGGATGTTACAATCATGTATGGGTCTGCATAAGTACCTTCCGTATTGTTCAATAAAAAGCATTTTAATCCGATTGGTGGCCATTTTCTCCATATGCTTTTAACTACTCGACCGTATCGGTTGGGAGGTGTATTGCACTCTGATACATTATAACTCTATGAAAAAATGGCCGCCGATCGGATTAAAATGCTTTTTATTGAACAATGCTGAAGATACGGGTACTTAAACCCGTGCAAACATAATTGTAACATCTGTGGTCATGCGGTCAGCACTTTATTCAAATCTGAACGTTTATGTAGATGTACGGGCTGTAAATGGAGAAAGTGCAAACACCAAGTTGAAGTTTCATAGGGCTAGATATTGCAACCTAGCTGGTTCAAAATGTCGTGCCTCAGACAGTGTTGCCAGGTCTGAATATTATAAGCGACTTTGGGCTTGTTTTCCTGTAAAGTCGCTTATAAATATCAGTTGCTGGTTGCTTTTGTTTTGGCTTGTTTCTGAAGTGTAGCTGCTTATTTGGGCTTGCTTTCAAGATTGTTTTTGAAAATAGCTGATTTAATAGGGCTCAAGTGGTGAAACTGGTCGTTTCTTTTGGGCTTGTTTTCATAGACCTCGTCGCTTGTTTCTTAGAATCTGGCAACACTGACCCCAGAGCGTCTTTATTATCACATTACCTGCCAGAGGTTTTCTAGAACATGCTTCACCAATGCCAGGCATTTTGACCATTTTGACTAATCTTTGAGGACCCCTAGAATATTTTGTGCTTCACTATGAACACACGGAATATCCCAAAAGCTTTTTTAGCTATTGGTAGTTGAATACAGCTTGTTTTCACAAAAAAAATCTATTTTTCTCTAGAATCCGAGATATGGGCATTTTAGTGAAATACACACGTTAGAGGCATAAAACTGATTTCAAAGGTGATTTGACATTTATTTTGGGTTCCGTTGTGGTCCCGACTCCCGACCCACAGTTTGAGAACCACGGTGACATCAGGCCTACAAATTCCAAAGGGTGCCAGATATTTTGCGAGAGAAATAAGCAACCAGGTCTATGAAAACAAAGTTTTATATAGAGATAGCAGTACATATCTTACTTTGTTACTAACTAAAGTTGACTAATAGTCAACACAGCAAATCAAACCTATTAGGAAAATAGCCGATCTACAAGCTCAGAGGTTGTGAGCTTGGAACTTCGTGGCCCAAAAAAAAAGTAGCACCAGGCAACCTACTCACTGGTTACCTCGAGCATTGAACTGTACCACCAAGGACATTAAAAAGCTCACCTTTTTCTTCTGGAGTCAAGTTAACAGGATCCTGTAGAACACAGTCATGTTATTTCATTCATATCATATCTGATTGATTGCTTGATTGCTTGATTGCTTGATTGCTTGATTGCTTGATTACTTGATTGATTGATTGATTGAAGACGTTATCAACAAGTTGCGAACAGTACAGTAGGTACAATTATACAAGCAATGCTAAATGATAACACAGCTTGTTTCCATTGTGGTCTTATGATTATTACTGAAGAATGTTACATCTTGCATGGTATTGTCTAGACTCTAGTAATGCTTTTCAACCTGAAACCACAAACACATTGTCCACCTACACGTATACTGCTAAAAGAAATGTAGGGAACACTTTGATCCCTTAATTATTTTTGAGTTTTCATGAACTGTGTACATACTGCTGACAAAAACTGCTATGGACATTACTGTGATTCACCTGTGTGCCAACCACATCTGGCAAGACTGCAGTGAAATAAATTCTCCAGTGTTGACAGATGGGAAATGTTAAACTACCACAGGAGGCTTACAATTATTGTTCTTTTATGGTACACAGCTAAAAAAGAGAAATCACAGATGTAAATACATAATTTCACAAAAAGTGTATTTGTACTACAGTAACAGCCTTGTTTGTCATATTCAAATATTTCAGCCAATGAGTGCAATGCCACATGCCCTGAGTGGAAGCAGGCATTCAACTGGACCCTACTCAAATGTACAAGACTCACACTAAAAATCCTAGTCTACGGAAAATATTTATTAATCTCTCAAACATCTAATCGTTACATTTGCGTCAGAGCCATTATGTCAAGTTGGGACAAGTACCACTCACTTTTTAAAATGATGAGTTTAGACCCCGCTTTACCATGTTTTTACCATGTCATCTGTCTATCTATCCAATCAGTGCTTCATTATCAACTCCATATGCTTATTGAGAGAATGGGTACATCCTACATCAGTGAAATTCTATACCATGTTTTCTCTGCCACCTTTCACCCAGGAAGGATTCTCACAGGTGCTAAGATACAGAAGGTAATTGATGTTAAATCAATTACCTGCTGATCCGACCATATATGGGCATATGGCCTTATATGACTGGAAAGACGCATCCTAGGGATGCATTGATGTGAAATGTATGACCGATACCAATAATCACAGTAAATAAATACATCTACTGATGCACAAACTTGGACACATCATCAGTGTTGTTTCCTGGAATCACTGGGTGTTTCGGGTCTCACAACAGACACCCCGTTTAAGGTAACTGCCTTCACCTGTTGTTCTGCTGCGCGAAACAGGGCAGATCCCCGCCAGGCCAGATTGACCTACCTAGACCTGTGAAATTCATAGGCAGTAATAGTCAATATTCACACGGCGGCCATTTTGGAATTTAACATTGCGTTGCTGTGGCAACTGGGGTGGCAACTGAGGTCGCATTTCATTGACTTAATGGAAATATGGCCGCCGTGTGAATATGGTCTATAGTAGCCAATTAGAATGAAATCTGCTAAAACTGACTCATATACTGATACAGAATATAGACTATATATTGTCACTGTTGGGTGGAAACCTTGTATGTTCCTTTTTTTAAATGTTATTATTATTTAAAAAACAATTTAAATGGTGAAAATAGCCAATCTACAAGCTACAATTATTAATAATTAAGAAATATTATATTTTAAATAGTGAAAAATCTACTAAAGTCATTGTTAGTGCAAGTTCAATCATTTCATTTGAATGAAAATAATTTGTGGGGAAAATGCATATAATTTGTGAATCTAATGTGATTCATATGACCCCTACTTCAGTTAGTGAAGACCAGGGCTGAATGTGACATATATTGAGACCAAAATAACTTTGTACAAATATTGGTAATTTGTCAATACATTATTTTGTGAAGTAAATTGGTTATATTTCACAGATAGTTATTATATACTATACCTGTACTATATAGTACTATTCTATTAAAATAAAATCATCCTTAACCTTCAAATTAAATTCATTATGTCAGTGGATTTTTTTTTGATGGCCTTCCTGCCCTGGCCCTACAACACCAAAGCCAAGTGGCCTTGCCCCTAAAATGATGAAATTCCAGGCCTGGTCACAATGCGTCGCCATGGGACGCATTGTGAGCATGTAGATCTGCTTTTTTATATATATATATATATAACTACTGTAGCCTGTGATTATGACGTTTACATATTTTATAACTGAAGATGCAAACGCATATTGAATGATAGTGTTTAAATCGAATGTCTCACCAGTGTTTGAAACACTGATTCATTGCTGGGGATGCAAGACTTAGTCATTGATTGGTCAATAGCTTTACCATTCACATGTAATTCAGTCATTAAAGTAGCACATATCGATGTGCTATGCTATGTAATGGTGGCTCCTTGTCATTAAAGGGGAGTCGTTTTCATTGTTCTGTCTGTAAGGAACATTAATGTGTAATGATGATAATGGCTCATTGGTCATTGTTATTTGGTCTAGGTTTACCATTGAGATGTAATTCATTCAGTAAAAATAACTCATACAGAATTGTATGAGTTTCAACACAAACCGGAGACAGACCTGCACCACTTTAAGACATGCACACACACATACACACACACACAGAGAGAGGCTGGCTCAGCACACGTGCGTGCGCACGCACACACACACACACACACACACACACACACACACACACACACACACACACACACACACACACACACACACACACACACACACACACACACACACACACACACACACACACACACACACAAATTACCGATCTACAATTAACTGAAAAGTCGCTAGTGGGTAAAAAGTAATCAATGTGAGTAAAAATACTTTACAGCTGTTAAAGTGAGTAAAAATACTTTACAGCCGTTAAAGTGAGTAAAAATACTTTACTGTTAAAGTGAGTAAAATACTGTACAGTTGTTAACATTTGTAAGAATACTTTACAGCTGATAAAATGAGTAAAAATACTTATTTTTTTAGCAGTCTTGAAATGAATGGACAGGGATTTAACATCGTTCTTCTAGTTCATATATAGCTTGATAAAATTAACTCATCAAAGGCACCGCTCACTTCAGACTGGGTGTGATTTTTATTTAGAGGCGAGAGTTTGCTTTGCCAGGTTTCGAGCTAACAGTGACATGCAAATTATACTATACTAGAACAATGACGCAACTCCAGGTGGTCTGGAGGTGTGAAGACCTTCTCTGCCTGGGGGAGAATGGGTGAGTGCGGTCAATTTAAAAGAAGATTTTCGTCCGGGATGGTCTGAAGGTGCCTAATTTCATATTTACAAAACTTTTCAGATGAAAAAAACAAACAAGATAATTTGGATTGAATATTTAGGAAAAGTAATGGAAGGGGAACCTTCTGAGAGCTTCATGAGCAAAGATAATCAACTTCAAAATCGATCGGGCTGACCTTTCCGACACGCGTATGTCAATTGCATGGTCAAATTGACAGATACCTAAACTTGCAATACAAGTTTCCAGTGGGGTTCATGTCACACCTGTTATACTATGATTCTGGTCGCAGATGCATTCAAGTGCATTCTTATTATCTGATTTATTAGGCCTACTGATGCACATATTAGTTCAAACTAGTTATATGAAGTATTTTTATTTAACATTTTCCCAACATTTTGACCCTTTTGAAACATTAGCAGAAAACACTGATTGAAGCTGCACCCCTCAGAAAATGATTTTCTTTCAGCTTCTTATCCGCCATACTTCCATAAATACATAAATACATAAATAATTGGCAATAGTGCCAGTGATTTGTCGTTTTTTCTTACCTTTTCAAGTAGTCACAGAATATTTATCTCCAGTATGATCGAGCCCCCGATCGTAGCTAAACACGGAGGGTTTCACCGTGCTTCCGCAAAAAAAAAATCATCGCGACCCCCTGTTCGCTTGTTATAGGCCGTTGAATATACCATGTCTCGTCAAAAATGCAGAGTAAAACCAGGGAGGCGTGATACAGTTTTTGTGTCTAGTTTTGATATTGCATTTTTAAAACCGATATTGCCAATTCTGATATGATATGCCTACAGATCTAGAATCAGATTTCCTTATGGCAAACTGGATGCTGAATCAGCAGCCAGCCAGGTAATTTAGAAAATTCATGCACTTTTTTGTAATGGCAAAATGATCTTTGGTCATTTTAGACATTATTTATCATACATCATAAAGAGAGTAAGTATGGTACAAATACAATAATTGTCATACACAATTCTTACCTTGGTTGTTCGATGTTCTGTCATCACGTGATTATATGAAATATGAGAAAAAATATAAAAGATAAAGGGTATATATAATAAATGTGTGTGTGTGTGTGTGTGTGTGTGTGTGTGTGTGTGTATTATTAACAAACATTGGCATACATTGGGACTGCTGCTATAAATTATGTTATGGTTGTCGTGTGTGGTGGAGTTTTAAATAAAAGTAATGAAAGTAATTTAGTTGTACATCTTACCAAGCCACTTTAACAGGTGGGGTTCATGTAGTTTAAGGGCATTGTAAAATCTTGCTTTGTTGCGATCATCTGGCATCCACATCTGGTACAGTGTCCTCATTTGGTTCTGTTTTGTCTTCCCTGCTTCAATCTTGGTACGGAGCTCATCATCGATCCTGGGCCGTATATTGTCTACTATAGCCATGACTCTGCAAACGTGTTGAATCAACTGTGCCCTGTTCTTCATCACAAATTGTGCTTTTGCAAAAGAAAAAGAGAGTGGTTGAAATAAATGCATTACAGAAAATTAATTAATTAAATCTTCATTTCTACATCCCCACATAAATAGTAGTGTACAGCGGGTACATTTATATTATCTGGAATAAGATATTGAATATGTATACGCTGGCAAACAAAAGGTAGCACCAGCCAACAACCTACACACTGGTTTCCTTAAGCATTGAACTGTTCCCAAACAAAAGCTCACCTTTTTCTGCATCTTCTTTAGTCAAGTGTTCACCAACATCCTGTTCAGTAGGCCTATCCTTAGTATCCTGTAGAACACAGTAATGTTAATTCAATCATATCATACCTGAGTGCTATTGAACAATGTTATGTCTTGTATGGTATTGTCTACAGTAGTGGTTTTCAACTTGAAACCACAAACTGTCCATCTATGAACATTACTGTGAGAGTTACCGATGTGTCTCTCCCACCACACAAGACTGGACATTTCCGCTGTGACCAAAAATGAGGTTGCGGGATCGCTGGATGTTCCGTCTGGTTATCTGACATAACAAAAAAAATAAGAAATGTAAGAAGACAAAATAACAAAATGAGAAATACAAGAAAAATATTACAGTGAAAAAGAAAAAAGTTCCATAGATGACATAAGACATAAGACGTTTTGGGTTTAATTATTTGAGAAAAGAACACAGCTGTAGAACTTTTTCTTCTTGACAATGCATTTCATAGTTTTCCATTTTTATAGAGTATAATGTTGTTTCTATATTGACATAATGGATGACCTGTTGATACCAGGTGTGTCTAGTAATGATGGTGGTACACTGGTACTTGAAGAAGGCCATCATGGATGAAACATGCCCACTATGAGACTGCTACTGTAATTTACAGTATATTATGTTTGTTGTGTGTGCTGGATGTTTTTCTTTTAGATTAAAGTGATGTCTGTTCTGAAAAAGGAAGGGGAAAAACTGTAATTTAGTAGTACTGTGCATGTGATCTTACCAAGTGTATTAAACAAGTTGGGTTCATATTTTTCAAGGGCTTTGTAAAATGCTGCTTTGGCTTCTGCTCCCCCTGGTTCTAGTATTTCTCTATACAGACGCATCATCTGGTCAATGCTGGTCTTCTCCTTTAGAATCTCAGCATCAAGCTCAGCAGTGACCATGGTTCCTAGACTGTTTAGTATATCCTCCACTCTGGAAACCTTTAGAGTCAACTCTGCCCTGTGCTGCACCACAAAACGTGCTGTTTGCAAGAGGAAAGGAGAGTGGTTGAGATAAAAGCAGCACAGAAAATTAAGATCTCTGCAACGGTACATCCTCACATAGTACATTTATAGTTTAAAATACTGTGGATGTACACCCTGGCAAACAAAATATAGCACCAACCAACAACCTACTCATTTTCAGCTGCTGTCTCACACACACACACACACACACACACACACACACACACACACACACACACACACACACACACACACACACACACACACACACACACACACACACACACACACACACTTACCTGCTGTGTTGTTGATGTGTTCTTGTTTACCTGGTAAGGATATAAAATAACACACACATACATCATCAACAAAACAATACAAATATACTGTAATGTGATTGGATAACACGATGGAGGAATCTACAGTATTTTGTTCATCCAATCACTATCCTCTCTCTCTCTCTCTCTCTCTCTCTCTCTCTCTCTCTCTGACACACACACACACACACACACACACACACACACACACACACACACACACACACACACACACACACACATGCTTTTGAACTAGTCCGACAACTCAGATGCACTCTATAGTAAGGGGCCGAGGAGGCTGTTCTTCCTGAGAAGGCTCAGGTCCTTTGGTGTGTGCAATAGGATGCTGGAAGGGATGGAGGAGGTGGCTAAGGTGCAAGATACCAAAGCCTATACCGCTTGTCCTATAACCACAGCCCGTTTCTGTGACGCACGTGGAACTGCCTGCGACGGAGGCGCGCCCTCTGAAGCGGACTTGAGCCACGAGAGGCACCGCCGAGTGAGCTCAGGCGAGCGAGTCGCGGCACAGAACGTGGCAAATTCCGCTTCAGCCGACTCAGCGCCGTTCAAGTTAGGGACGGAACCGTACAACATGTTTTGGGGTGAGCGTTCTTGTCTTCGGCACAACTGCCAATCAAAGTGACTACTGGCCAATCACAGCGTGTCCTCACCGGGTCTAAGCACAAGCGGCATAGGCTTTGGGGTGATGCGGCTAAGGTGAGAACAGAGAGGAAACAGAGAGGAAACAGTGGAGGCTATCATGGCCAACCCCTCCCACCCCCTCCACATGGTGATCGTGGGGCATCTGAGCAGGAGAGGAAACGATAGATTAATCTACCCTGTGGAACTATATGAGACTTGGCATGTCCTTTGTGCTGGTTACTATGAGGATTTACAACAAAGCACACGGTCGCTCTGCCCGGTCAGGTCAAATAACTAACTGCCAGGTCAAATGACTTGTTTGATTAAGTATCCGATTGCGCTTTGGGCGGGATACTGTGAGGACACTGTGACTTGGGTTTTTGTTCAGCATATTGCAGGGTATTGTACCATACTAATTGTAAATTGTTGTTTATTATTGACGGTGCTTTTTGACATGGTCTTCCCCTGCTACCCTTGCTTTACCTTACTGTACATTTCTTAAACTGGATCTGTAACTTGACTTGAATGTGCTGCCTCAGCATTATATTTTTCCGGCTAAAGAATACATTAATCGGCCATATTATAATTAACTTCACATGCGTGTTTGCAGATATGTGCACCCAACTGATCATTAGGCTACACCTTGTTATGTTAGTGCTGCACTTCTTTCCACTTTATCACAGATGCAATCTGTTCCTGTGTTTATAGTTACCTAAAGAATATCTACTCGCTTGGCAAAAAATAACTGAATAAAGTCAGGAGGGCGTGAGTGAACTGCTTGCACAACTCCGTTGCAGAGTACAAACAAACTAATATATATTTCGGGCATTACATCTCATTCAACCTTAATATGCAGTAGGCCTAACTTACAGCTTTTTTTTTTTTTTTTTTTAACTAAATTTTTATCCCACAATTTTGTAACCCTATTTTTTACACCCAGTGCCAATTGTCTATGCAATCCTGGGCACTACCTTCCCTCTGCCAACCTAGGGAGGCCAGGGCCGAGCTCATGCCTCCTTCAATGCATGAGAGCCAACTGACCTTCTTGTCACCTGACAGGGGAGAGTTTCCCTGGTTGGACGTAGCGTGTGGAAGGAACACGTTATTCCAACCAGTTCCCTACCCCTCCATCAGGCGCCCTGGCTGGCCAGGGGGAGGCAGTATAGTGACCAGGATTACTGCATGTTTTTGTGAGGGTACCTACCCTAGGGAACACGGGGAGAACATGAAAACTCCACACAGAGAGGCCCTTTCGCCAACCCCACCTAGGGTATGGGCACTGATGATGCGGAGGAGAGAACACGCCACCAGTGCCCACAGCGTCCCCTGCGGGAATCGAACCCAGGACCTTCTAGCTGTGAGGCGACAGCGCTACCGACTGCGCCACCGTGCCCCCTTTTGTTTTGTTTTGTTTAGTTTAGTTATGACATGATGGCGCAAGGAAGGTTGACAACTTGCCTGCAATGTGTCACCAACTTTCACCACTTTCTCCATTGCAGTCACTGTGCTTGCTTGTATAATATCCACAACCCATACAAGTTCGGGTCCCTGTTTTATTATCGTCAATTGGGTCCGGGTTGGTTCAGATTCTATGACCTTGGGACCCCGGGTCTGTTTATCATAACACCCGAGCGAACCAAGATTACTCGGACTTACCGCTGAGAAACGCAGCTGTGTAAATAAATATTTTTTTGTGCTTCGCATGACGGATTAGCGCATCAAAAGTGGCAGACATACAAGCTCACAATGCGGCTTAATTCTAACAACGCCATAACCTAAGTGAGTGTCCACGCCTAAAGACTGGATGCTTGTGTTTTATCCTTGTGAACACTGCCCGTCAGTAATCAGTCAGTAAATAGTCCTTTAACATCTCTATTTTCACCGTTGTTCATCATTATTATCTACACTGGCTTGGGAACCCCTCGGGATCCCCATGTCAGAGCTGGCTAAAGTATCATTCATAGTCGGACGTAAGGATACGTAACCAGCGCCAGCGCTCCTTGCGTTGTCGTTTTTGTCTCCCCCTCCGTCACTTACGGCTCCAGGATTTCCGTCCGTGCGATCAACATTCACCGTCAGGCCGACGTACGTTCGTTTGTACGTTGCCTGTAGTACCAGTTGAAACCGTTGGCAGTATATCAGGGAAAAAAAGTTTTCCTTGGGCACTCTTTCTCCACAAAAAGACCCACGTTGGTGGTGGAAGTACTTGAGTAAATGTACTTAATTACTGTGACGAAATGAACCCAGCCAGCCATTCCCTAAACACACACACACACAAATAATATAGCACAGTGCAGTATGGGTCGAAACTCACGTTTTGTAGACAACCATTGTTTTTGTCTAGTTTGTGGACTATAGTTTGTGTCTTTTATTGCGTTGTTTTGGCGTCCATTTTAGCGCTGTTGCCAGGTTTTGTGAGAGAAATAAGCAACCAGGTCTATGAAAACAAGCCCAAAATAATCGACTAGGCCACATCACATGAAAATAGCAGATCTACAATATCTATTTGAGAATCACTGGTTTAAATAATAATTGGCCCAAATAAGCAACTACACTTTAGAAACAAGCCCAAATAAAACCGCAACCAACCACCAATGTTTGTTTACAAGCAACTTTACAGAAAAATAAGCCCAAAGTCGCTTATAATAAGCGGACATGGCAACACTTTTCACAACATTTAAAACCTCGCAGCTGCCATCTAGTGGATTAATAGGTGTACGACGCCCAACGTTATAATACCTACGGATTTAACGTCAGCGACTATGCATGCGTCTGTAAAGAACGGACGGAATCCCTCACCCCCTGACGCACGTTTTAGACCCATCTAGGGACTATGAACGGGCCTTAATGTGGCCAGGGAAAGGTAAGTCTGGGATTTTCTGTTGGAACTGCAACCTCCACGATGGTGTCCGGATAAGCAGATGAAGATAATGGATGATTGATCCAGTGTGGAGACACTAATCATTTGGAACTTCACATTGTTATCATTACAGAAATATAGTTGGATGGATATATCAAATATGATGAACATATATATATATATAAATGAGTTAATAAATAAGTTCAAGACTGACCAGTCTGCCTCTTTTTCCAGTAAAAATATCCCAGTATTGCTGCCACCAAGATCACAGCTATTGTCATAAGAATCCATCCTGTCACTCTTACAGCGGATCCACTCTCCTCCTCTGGGTGACTCACACGCTCTGAAAGACATAGAGCCATGACACAACTGTTGCCAACATTATAAAATGATATGAAGCAACTGAACCTGTGGCTCAAAACTCATAGTCAGGTGGGAAAATGTGATTGTTAGAGGCATTTTGGGGTAAAAGTGGGATACCAGGCCATTTTACATAATTCAAGGGTGCTGAATCTCTTGTTTTGTTTTTAACCTTCTAATTTGCATAACAAAATGGCTGCCAATGTTGTACTATTTCTTCAATAACTCAAAGCAAGCAAAACTGACACATAAAGTGTGTATATCTATGTTCTGAGGGTCAGACAATGTGTGTAAGGTATTTTTTATGTAATTAGTGGTAAGTAAGCTTACTCCTAAATATGCAAATTAGAGGCCACCATTACAGAAAACGGTTTAGTAGTCAAATGGGCTTAGGACGGTTACCGCCCACCTGAACCGCTAAATTAAGGTATATTGTAGTCTGGACCAAGCCGAACCGATATTTCGGCACTAAAAGTGAAGTATGCATCGGCCTTTAGAGTATGACAGAGTTGTTGAAAGAGGTGTTAAAGAGTGATAGGAATGTTCATTACCTAGGATGACAGGTTGTAGTATCTCAACAGTGTAGTTGATGTGTGGTAGTTGAACTCTGCAGGTCACATGACCTCCTCGAATTACTGTCACATTCCTCTGGACAACATAACAGTGTTGAGAAGGTTTCTTTGACACTGAGGATTCAGCAGTGATGTTGTTTCCATCACTGTCCAGCCAAGACATCTCAGGTTGTGGAAACCAGCACCCAGAATCACAAGATAAGACATCGTCTTTTGATCCAATTAAAGAGATCACTGGCTGAGGCACAGCCCCTGCGAGAAACAAATAAACATGATTAATCAATCAATCAATCAATCAATCATCCCCCTCTCTCTATCTCTATATCTACTATATCTATCTATACTGCAGACCAATGGTTCTCAAAGTGGGGTCCGGGGACCCCCAGGGGTACTTGACAGCATTCTATGGGGTCCCCAGAAAAATGAGTTAGTATAGCATCAAAATCTGTTTAATCACAGAGTATATAGAGTTATAGCCGATCTATAAGCTCCTAGAGCCGCAATAAACATAAGCCACAATTAAACAACATTTGAACACCACAAATCTTGTATGGGGGTCCTTGGCACCAAATATTTCAAATGGGGGGTCCGCAGCCAAATAAACAATGAATTTGGGGGTCCTTGACATGAAAAAGTTTGAGAACCACTGCTGTAGACCTATCGAAGATGTGTACAGATGTTCCTGTCACGTCAAATGTCTGACACTTCTCTAGATATTGGTCCATAGTTTGTGTAGAAAGGTTCATGCAGATTGCAAAAAATCCAGGAAGAGTTCAAATGTATCCATTTTTCATATAATTCAAAATGACGGAAGATCTAACAATAAGAGTGGCAAAGTCTCATGAGGAGACGCATTATGTGTAATATGTGTATCGATTTCTCCACCCAACATATTACATATGCATGGGGAATGACCCCACCCTGCTTGTGATGTGGATATGTCTTATTATATGTAGTACCAGTAGTACTGGCACGCACAGGTATATAAGGCCCAGGTGTGCGTGATTACTGTGGCTTTTTCTCCATTGAGCAGTCTGGTGTGGGTCTAGTGTAGAGGTGACACAGCAGAGCATGCTAATTCTACGAGGATACAGGTGTAGGCCTGTTTACACATGGTGGACTCCAGCGTGGTCGGTGTGGAGCCTCGAAGTGAGCTCCCTTCTCATCTTGAGATGAGTGCGACCTCCAAGAGGTGCATGGATGTAGTCCTGGGGCTTCTGCGGCCATAGACACACCTGCAAGCTGTCACGGTGCGGGTCACCTGCAGGTTGCGGCTAGCCCTCTGCTGGTGGAGATGCCCATGCAGTCTCGTCAGGGGGAGCAGGCTGGGTCCGGTGACACACAGTCAGCTAGTGTCAGCAGACGCGTCCCTAGTAGGTTGACGCTGAAGCAGTCAGTGGGCTTCCCAGCACATTAATGTGCTGGAGCTGAGAGCAGCCCAACTTGCTCTACAGGGATTACTTCCACACCTGTGAGGCCCCACGTGCTGCTGAGGACAGACAGTGTGGTTTCAGCAGCTTACTTAAGCGGGCAGGGAGGTGTTTCCTCGCGAGGTGTCCTACAGAGTTCCCCATACCCATATGATGGGTGGAGAGATAGTCTCGATACGATAGAGAACGTTCGGTTACGTTATAAGTTAACCATTGTTCTCTGAGTGAAGAGACTATCTCTCCACCTCGACATCGCTCGGAAGCGGTGTCGATCAAGTGAGAGTAATCACGCACACCTGGGCCTTATATACCTGTGCGCGCCAGTACACACCCCAAGTCACAAGCGAGGTGGGGTCATTCCCCGTACATATGTAATAATGAAAAGATAGTCTCAGTCAGAGAACAGTGGTTACAACATAGCCGTACATTTCATGGATGCAGTTCAAACAGGGCATGAGTTATACCTGTTCAAAGTTTGCATTTTCAATTGATTGCTATAGCGCTATCTAGGGGTGTCACAATATTTCGTCCAATATATATCACGATATTGAAATAAAATGTGTTTATTTTTTTCTGCTGGTGAAAGTTACAGGAGTTCATACTGTATGGTATGGTATGTGATATGAAATGTAAGCATACTATAATCAGTAACCACAGTAATCATTAATCATGTCTTCTATCATATTCAAGGGCTTTTGGAAAGAAAATAGGAAATTGATTAATTCATAAATTGATAGTTGATAACTTTATCGATTGATCATCGATTCCCTCTAGCTGTGAGAATTAGACCTTGGATGTGATCATTGCATTAATGATCTGGAAGATTACTAAAAAAAATAAAATACTGTTGTTTCTATTGCATCGTTTTTAGTTTTTAGTGGGCAAGTGCAATTTTAGTGGGTAAGTGCAATTGCTTTATTTGCACTATAGTGTTATTATGTTGTGTTTTATGTAGTGTAATTTATTCTGTCATGACCAGGACCTGGGTAACACATTTTGTACCTGTATGGAATGAGAATAAAACTCCTTGAACCTTGATTAATTGATAAGTGGCGTTTTTTTTTTACAAAAGTAAACTTCTTGGCCGAAACCGAAAATGAGGAAACACTTGGCTGAAAACCAAATACTAAAACACTGAATGTGATTTTTTTGTAATTATTATTATTATTATTATTAATTGAACATGCTTGACGACAGATTCAGCTACGAAGCTCTGAATCTGTCTTGAGGGATTAATTACACACAGACCCATGGCTTTGAGTAAACATCGCTGTTTCAAAGACTGTCGTGTCAACGTCCACTGCTTTTCTGTCATGTTATGAATGTGGAATATATGTTTTGGCTCATTAGAGTATCGAGCTGGCTGTGAATACATAACGTACGTCATAGTCCTGGGCTGGCAGTATAGCCGCGTAGACGTTGTTTCCGATTAAGAATGTTGGGAAATCAACGTTGCTCAATTAATTGAAAATCTATCAATTTAATCGAGTAAATTATTAACGGCAATTAATTGATGGTTGATTAATTGTTAACATCCCTAAAATTAAACAGACTCCAGTCACTGTCATCAGGCTGGCCTTGGACTTTGCTTTCCTCATGGACGTACCAGTGGATAATACCAGTAAGGCAACCTTTTGTGGACTATGTGGTTGAACTTAGCACTCGCTGATCTCATGTAAGCACCTTAATCTCATGTAAAACTAGGGTTGGCAACTTTCAGAAATGGAAATACGGGACACATGCACGCGCGCGGTTTTGCACGGATTTGGGAGTTTTTTTTATACTTTATTTCGGTTTTAGGGTTAGGGTTGTTAGGGTTATTTAATTCTTTTTATTTGGGAGTTTTTTTGATACTTTAATTCGGTTTTAGGGTTAGGGTTATTTAATTATTTTGGGGGAGCCAGCCCCCCTAACTCCTGAAATGCATAGAAATCTATGAAATCTAAATAAAAAAATCTACGAAATTTATATTAATTATATTGAATTATTATATATTAATTATATTATTTATGTATTTATTAACTGTTAATCCATTATGAAGAATTCCGTTTTCCAGATGAGCATAACAACATAAGAGTTATTCTTTAAATGGGCAAACTATTTAATTATATTGATTAATATATATAAGAGTTATTCTTTAGATGGGCACACTATTTAATTATATTGATTAATATATATTAAATAAATGTTTATTTATTAGACTTTAAAAACTCAACATTAATAAACAATCAACCATATTAGTCTACTGAAATAGCCTAGACTATTTTTATATGAGAGAGAGTATTTCTCACTCACTCACACACAAACGAGACGGAGCAGCGGAGCAGCCGTCCTGTCTCTTCTCTGTGTGAGTGAGAACTCAGTGTTGCCAAGTATAGTGAGAGAAATGAGCCAGGCCGACCCACAAAAACAAGGCAAAAACAAGCCAAATTTTGTTCCAGGGAAGTTGCGAGAAATAAGCAGACTTGGCAACGCTGGCTATGAAGCCATTGTCTGGGAGTGCGCTCAGCAGCTCATTGGCTCATTACTCATAACAAGACCAATGAGAGTTAGCGCTTTCACGTTGCTAGGATACGTTCTGCCCTGCGCTACCTGCCTGTGACATGGTTCAGCCCTTATTTTTAACTCTATGGGTTCAGCGCGCATGGTGGACTGGTTGACATCAGACAGCATGCCTCAGGAGAACGTTTTTTAGCAAGATTTCAGTATTTCTATTTACCTGCCCTGGCAGCCTACATATTGGCTGCTGATGTGGGCTGCTGGCGGAGCGCGCACGCGCGATTTTTTTTGCGGTTTTGCGCGGATTTGGGAGTTTTTTTGATACTTTATTTCGGTTTTAGGGTTAGGGTTGTTAGGGTTATTTAATTCTTTTTTTTGGGAGTTTTTTTGATACTTTAATTCGGTTTTAGGGTTAGGGTTATTTAATTATTTTGGGGGAGCCAAACTCCCTAACTCCCCCCTAACTCCTGAAATGCATAGAAATCTATGAAATCTAAATAAAAAAATCTATGAAATTTATATTAATTATATTGAATTATTATATATTAATTATATTATTTATGTATTTATTAACTGTTAATCCATTATGAAGAATTCCGTTTTCCAGATGAGCATAACAACATAAGAGTTATTCTTTAAATGGGCACACTATTTAATTATATTGATTAATATATATAAGAGTTATTCTTTAAATGGGCACACTATTTAATTATATTGATTAATATATATTAAATAAATGTTTATTTATTAGACTTTAAAAACTCAACATTAATAAACAATCAACCATATTAGTCTACTGAAATAGCCTAGACTATGCCCACATCAGCAGCCAATATGTAGGCTGCCAGGGCAGGTAAATAGAAATACTGAAATCTTGCTAAAAAACGTTCTCCTGAGGCATGCTGTCTGATGTCAACCAGTCCACCATGCACGCTGAACCCATAGAGTTAAAAATAAGGGCTGAACCATGTCACAGGCAGGTAGCGCAGGGCAGAACGTATCCTAGCAACATGAAAGCGCTAACTCTCATTGGTCTTGTTATGAGTAATGAGCCAATGAGCTGCTGAGCGCACTCCCAGACAATGGCTTCATAGCCAGCGTTGCCAAGTCTGCTTATTTCTCGCAACTTCCCTGGAACAAAATTTGGCTTGTTTTTGCCTTGTTTTTGTGGGTCGGCCTGGCTCATTTCTCTCACTATACTTGGCAACACTGAGCTCTCACTCACACAGAGAAGAGACAGGACGACTGCTCCGCTGCTCCGTCTCGTTTGTGTGTGAGTGAGTGAGAAATACTCTCTCTCATATAAAAATCGCGCCGTCATTCCACGACCCCAAAATACGGAACTTAGTGCGTCCCGTAACAGTTCAATACGGAACACGTCTTTTAGTTTCCAAATAAGGAACGATTCCGTATTTTACGGGACGGTTGGCAACCCTATGTAAAACGCACTGATACTCTACTTGCACTAATGTCATTGTCATGAACAGTATACCAGCTGCTATGCTCATGCACCTTATTTCTAAACCTCATGTACATAATGTTTGGATGGATATGCTATGTGTAAATGTAGATACCTTGTTGTCTTTTTTTGATTCCTTCTTTTTTGTTCTTCTCTGACCCCCCCGTGACCTTAGCCGCTACTACCCCTTGGCCAATGGTTGTGCGTTTAATTTCTTTGTCGGTTTGGCATGACCCTATACCATTATGCCAAGTTTTGTAAAAAGCGAGTGCACGGTTAGACTAGAAAAAGTGCTCCTCGGAGCACAGGTCTCCGCCAGGTCAGGTAGGTTAATGTGGCCTCCTGGTGGCGCTATAATAGGCCATTGTGAAAAGGGTGCCATTTCTTCTTGCACTGCAATCTGACACTGCATTCATGATTTGAGGCATTTTGTTCCAAAAATGTGTTTTGCTAAATCAGAGCTACTGGTGGCGCTATAACAGGCCAATGTTGAAAAGGTGGCATTTGTTCCTGAACATAGTGTGAATATGCGTGCCAAGTGGCAGAGGTTCTGAATTGGCATCCAGGGAGTGTGTGTGCACAGTATAGCTGTGATCAAGCCAACGGTGCCGGAGATTAGCTGTACACAGACAGAATGACGGACGGACACACACACACACACACACACACACACCCACCCACACACACACACACACACACACACAGACGGACGGACAAACGGACAGGGTGCAAAACATACTCTTGCAATGCCTTTTCGGCCTGGCGGAGACAACCAGAACTGCAAAAAGTGGCAGATGGATAAAACTAGGGTGCCTACGCACAACATGATTGGCCCACTAATAGTAATCTTGCCACATTAATTGACCAGCACACTCATGGAGTATACACGAGTGTATGGGGACAGTCTCCAAGCAGACACATGGCCCAACTAACTCCACACTTTCCACAAAACATCCTCAATATTCTGCCTGTAACAACAGCTGCTTCCCATACTGTTACTGTACTTGCACGATGTACAATTAATATCAACGCATTATGACCCAATACTTATGCAAATCACTTCCGCGGGTAGTGCAACGTCAAAATGGTCACGTCTTTTGGACAACAGATCTACAAGGTAACAACGACTTGCGTGTCGACGTGTTGTTGCCTTGCAGATCTACTGCCTGTAGCCCCTCCCCCTGCAGAGCACACAGCACAGAGAACGACACAGGGAGACGGAGAGAGGGAGGAGGGA
Organism: Gymnoscopelus braueri; assembly: GCF_963280865.1. NCBI lineage: Eukaryota > Metazoa > Chordata > Actinopteri > Myctophiformes > Myctophidae > Gymnoscopelus > Gymnoscopelus braueri. Next base: position 11,761,785 of record NC_137620.1, on the reverse strand, counting down.
GAGAAACTGAAAGGCAGAGAGACAACTAGAGATGCACCGATACCGTATCGGTATCGGGTTCCGATATGACTTAATTCACGTATCGGACATCGGTCATGACGTAACCGATCCACGTACCGATTAAAAGTCTCTGGTTTATTAATCTCCTAAGAACAGATTCTGCTCTGCGTTTGAATCTGTCGGGGGGGTTCGTCATATCGCGTACGCACTGGCCTACAAGTGGGCGTGCCTTCAGATCAGTGTAATAATCACAGACAACTCTGTGCAGTATCAAACCACACCCCAAAATTGGACTTATGCAGATACATTCATTTCTGGATATTAAAGATATATGGGGCTTTCCCCCCACACGCCGACTGAAGAAGCAAGTCAACTGACCACAGTTTCACCCCAGTGGCCCCCGGAACTCTGAAGCCAGGCCCTCACAGGGCCATAAAGATAAGGAAAGGGAAAGAATGTTGCTGCCCTCGGCCAGCAGATCTCTGGATTACACACCAGTCCTCTCTCTCTCTCTGTCTCCGGCCTCCCCCCCTCTTTGGAAGTAAATGGGGGGGGGGGGGGTCTGTGTTATTTATGACATGCAGAAAATGGACTTAAGAGAGAGCCATGCCATCACACACACACACACACACACACACACACACACACACACACACACACACACACACACACACACACACACACACACACACACACACACACACACACACACACACTCTCTCTCTCTCTCCCCCTCTCCTCTCTTCCCCACTATGACAAGGGGATAGAGACATTGTGAAAATATTATTTCCTTAACCCAAATGCCAACAAGTATAGCCCAAGTCGGGTGAAGAGGGGGACCATTAATATGTTGTGTGTGTCACCTAGAAATGGGTAATAGAACCCATATCATCATATGTGCTGTGACTTTAAAAATACATTGTTGTCCAAAACCATGGACACAACAAGGAGAACTTTGGGGTTCCCAAATAATATGCTCTCTGTTTGAGTACACTGTGATGTTCACCTGCCTTCTATTGAATTTGAAGCCTGTCATGTTTGATATCTAAAACAAGTCTAAAGTCATTGTGATTTCAAAATACTCAAATGTATGTAATAGAAGGTTCCGGAGTAAAATTTCACAAATAGGCCCACAGGCGTGTGAAGTGAAAGGACCCACCATGTGGTTTGTGTGTCAAAAACAAATCCAGGCCACATTGCTTTGAGTCATTTACTAACAAACCTAACGTAATATATATGATACAAGATATGCCTGAATTGCATTTTTGATTTCACACGCAATAAGAAGCCTCAAAAAGACTCAATGATGATACTTCATCAATGAACGAACAATGAGTCAATATCATTCACTGGATGATGTGTGTACACTGAGAACAGAGGGCCGCCCCCCAAGGAAGGTGGGGGCCTCCCTCACCGTGGGTCAACCGGCCCACATCTATAAAGAGAACAAGACACCAGCTCTCGCTCTCTTCCTGCTCCTGTCCTGCCTGCTCTTCTCCTCTCTTCTGATCCTGACCTGATCCACAAGACCAAGTGGGGTGGGAGAAGATGGGTTGGGCGCAGTCCTGTGACTCTATCTCTCCCACCGTACCCTGGCAGAGCTTTGACCGCTCACTGGACTCTGGAAAAAAAGACTGTCGCAAAAAGACTCCCAGGTCGTATGACTCTGAAACATGAAATTATGGCAAACATCTGACGATAGGCTGTATGTATGTGTCGGTTTCTTTCTTCCTAAAGGGCTCCATGATATGTCACTTTCCAGGCAACGTGGTAGTTAATTTCTGCTCAATTCTTTCCCCACATGATATCCTCGGTTCCACTTTATCTACTAACATTCAAGCCCTCATTTGAGTGGGGGAACTAATACTTTCCTTTTGGTTCTAAGTTATCTAACTGGTCCCTTAGTAGTTAGCATATATTGATGGAGAGCCTGGTGTTACATGCCCGGCCTCCCTCAAAATATGGCCTACGATGGGAACCTGCATAGGTCTAAGTCATGACCTTTGATGACAGCACCAGCCTGTCATTAAACGTTGAATGAAAGATCACATAGATCACATAGTTATGACGTACAACGAAATGCAGTCGCATTTCTGATAATTTTTGTGCATTTATTTACCTTAATAAATTTCTGAGACTACTTTTATTAAGAAGGCGTTTGTCATTCCTTATTCTCTGTTTACAGTAATACTATTGGGATATTTATTGCAAGTCTGACAAGAACTCACGTTACTATTACAGCAATCTGGGAACCCAGAACCAAATAAGAATGAAAAACAGCGCCCTCTGCTGTTTGTACTATCTTACATTGGCTCTGGGAGTATGGCGACGTAGCACACGTGCGCAAAGGAAACCGGGGTTTAGGTCTGCCTTCAGCTTTCACTTCCGGTGGGTGCCACTATGTTTTCATTCCCACTAACAATATTTCTACACGGAACACTAACACCACTTCTCCCAGAGAACATGGATCGTTTTGGTTATAAGCCCACTTGTTTCTATTATGAAAGAGTAAGTTAAAATGTGAATATCTTTCCGTGGTTTTGTCTGCTCCATGGACGCTATTGTTAAATTAGTTTGGGTTTGTTTCGAGGGGGAAAGATCGACGGACATGTGAATCCCGCCCACTACATTTGATTGGGTAAAGCGCGGCCTGCTTCCTGATCTGAAGGCACGCCCACTTGTAGCCCAGTGTGTACATGTTATGACGAGCCTTCCCGACAGATTCCAACGCAGAGCAGAATCTGTTCTTGAGAGATTACTATTACAGTGACGTAAGTTTCAATATATTATTATATATTGTAATAATTCATAAATTATATTTATATGGTTTATGGAATATTACGTCCTGTACCATGCTGAAGTTACGACCGGCATAGTTGCTACATCAGGAAGCAGGCCGCGCTTTACCCAATCAAATGTAGTGGGCGGGATTTACGTGTCCGCCGATCCTTCCCCACTCGAAACAAACCGAAACTCATCTAACAATAGCGTCCTCGGAGCAGACAAAACCACGGAAAGATATTCACATTTTAACTTGCTCTTTCATCATAGAAACAAGTGGGCTTATAACCAAAACAATCCATGTTCTCTAGGAGAAGTGGTGTTAGTGTTCCGTGTAGAAATATTGTTAGTGGGAATGAAAACATAGTCGCACCACCGGAAGTGAAAGGCTGAAGGCAGACCAAAACCCCGGTTTCCTTGCGCACGTGTGCTACGTCGACTTCCTCCCAGAGCCAACTGAGATAGTAAAAACAGCAGAGGGCGCTGTTTTTCCTTTTCATTTGGCGATGGGTTCCCAGATTGCTGGTTTATAAATATAGAATATAATCACGCCCATAAGCCCATAATCAAAAGTTTTAGCAAATTATTATTAAATAAAACGATCGCACAAATTCACAATCTTATCCTTTTTTTCGCCGCTTCACTCCTCTCATGGCTTCACAGCATGTAGACTGAACACCAAAACTCTCGTCCAAAAACACAGTCGCCCCGGGGCAAATCCGGCGGTATTCCTAAACGTAACCTCAGTAAACTATGCCTAAACCTACCTTAGTAAAACGGTGCCAAAACCTAACCTTATTCCTAAACTTAACATCAGTAAACTATGCCTAACCCTAAACGTATTTCTAACCTTATCCTCAGTAAAACAAATACGAGAACCGCTGGTCCACGGAAAAACAATGGGGCCATGTGTTTTGGGGCGAGTCTTCCGTTTGCCTACAACTGCGACACGCAAGTAGTACTGTCCTGCCCTAACTCTGTTTGAATGTCTTCAAAGCGGGACTGACTGTGCAACTTGAGAATGTTTGAAATTAGTCACTATTCTCCTTGCATTAGCGAGGGCATAATGTACACTGCGCTGGGAGAGAATCCCCTCGTGAACAACTAGCTGCAGTGTGTGTGCCAAGCAGCCCAAACTATCAACCGGCACCTCATCCATCGCCTTTTTCATGTTACTTGCGTTGTCTCTCAAAACCACATGTACTTTAGCCAGCGGGATCTTCCAGTTATCCTAGCCTGGTTCCAGACGAATCTGCCATTGCCAAAAAAAAATGCCCTTGGCAGATTAGGTCTGGCCCCTCTCAATAGAGATTGTATTTCTCTCCCTCCGAAGTTGTGAGGGGCCAATCAGAGCCCAGTATACAGATATGGGGCGGGTTTATCACCAGAGGCATTCTTTTAATTTGCCCCTCGGAAATGCAAGTTCCACACAGAGATTCCAGACTAATATCTACGCAGTGATATTAGTCTGGCCATGCCAGGCTACAGTTATCCAGCACCTTCATTGTGGGTTTAATCAAATCGCTGGTGTGTGAGCCCCTGGGCCTGCACTTTTTCACCTGCAGCACCGCGCTGTCAAAAGCATAATTCTCCGCACTCACCCAATTTACAGTGAGAGACTGATTAGCGACATTGGGCTAAAGTCAGAGGACCAGATGTCAATAGTGAAACTACACAATGAGAGACGTGGTCTCCTTGTTTACAGTGGTTGCTGCTGCATTAAAACAGACCTACAGTATTTTTTTTATTTTGTGTTCAATAACATTTTAAGAAGCAGCTATGCACATTGTTTTAATGTATTATTTGTAGGTATTTTCTTTTGGTGATAGATCATAGTCTATTTGTTTTTCTACTGTTATTGCACTTTAAAATATTCTGTAAAACAAATTAAGGAGTTGCCACTTCTTTTGTATTTGCCAGTTAAGTATTTGCAGTTTGCACTGCCAGGCACTTGTTTATTTGTTAAAACAAGCCACTGATGTACGTGGTTTCCTTGTTGCCACTTTTTTTGTATTTGCCAGTTGTATGTATTTGCACTGTAAGGCACTTGATTGATAGTGTTGTATTTAAAGTATACAAAGTATTTAAAAGAGTTGCCAATGCCATTGAATGTTGTACTCAGTTGCACTGACTGCACTCCGTTATTTGAACTGAAGCCTATCCTACAATTAATACATGGCTTTAATTGAAAGATAATGCATTTTTATTATATTTAGTATTTACTGTAAGTATCGGGTATCGGGAAAGTATTGGGAAATATCCAAATTAATATATCGGATCGGATCGAAATTGAAAAAAACTGTATCGGTGCATCTCTAGAAACAACACGAAACATTTCGCTCAGAGTCGCGAGTGAGG